>NC_134354.1:229320007-229358081 GCF_048569485.1 Anomaloglossus baeobatrachus
TTAGTAACTATTTTGTGTGACATATCTCTCAGATTTATGGGCATAAATTTTCAAAGTTTGAAACTTGCGAAATTTTCACAAATAAAAACGCAAAAAATATCGGCCTAAATTTACCACTGACATGAAGTACAATATGTTACGAAAAAAACAAACAATCTCAGAATCACCGGGATCCGTTGAAGCGTTCCAGAGTTATAACCTGTCAAAGTGACACTGGTCAGAATTGCAAAAAATGGCCGGGTCATTAGGGTGTTTTAGTGGCCGGGGGTGAAGGGGTTAAAGGGCAGGCAGCCTACAAGACCACAGCGGCGGCCCCAGCACTGCAGCCTCCCGGGAATCTGCCCTGGCTAAAGGGACTGCTTATTCTTTGCGTCCTGAGCTGAAGTTTTTAAATTATACCATTTTTGGGTAGATTGTTCTCCCCACATCCATAACGACGACCTAGACTTAAAAAAAAAAACCAAAAAAAAAACAAAACACCACACACACACACACACACACACACACACACACACACACACACACAATAGATATATATCTATGAATAAAACTAAAAGGAAAAATACACTCACTACTTAAACTGCGGTTTTACCAAAAGAAAAAAAGAATTGGCAAAAATGTCAGCCTCTTGAGGTGCAAAGCTGGTAGAGACATACCCCTAACGACTTATCCGTAATTGCAGAGAAAGGTGGTCCTACGAAGTATTGATTCAGGGGGCTGAAAACATATGCAGATTTATGTAAATTTCCTTTACACATCACAAATACTTGCTGGCTTGTGTTCACATAAAGTATCAATAAAACACATTAAGTTTGTGGAAGTAAAATAGTTTGTTTGGTATGGATACTTTAAGGCACTGTAGGTTACATGCCTTTTTCCTTCCACCCATGCTTTTTTTTTTTAATTTTTTTTGCTGTCACATTTTAAATAAAACTGATTTTTTTTGGAAACTTCCTGTTCCTTGTCTATCAGACTTAAGTGCAAATTACATGCGTCACAACCGAAGATGATTTTCCCTTATCTCATATGTTACCTTTAGAGCAGACCTGGGCAAGGGGCGGCCTGCGGGCCGGATCCGGCCCGCCTACTGTTTGTGACCGGCCCGCCCGTCTTGATGAGAGTTGGAGGCGTGGCCTGATCTATGCCTCAGCCCCGCTCACTGCCGGGAGCTATGTATCCCGAAGTGTAGTGATTAGCAGCTGCCACGCCCCCCACTCTGATGGTCACGCCCCCTCTTGTTGCCAGTCATGCCCTCTCTGGATGCCTTCTATGGCGTCTATGCTGCTAGCCACGCCCATTTTGCTGTCCACGCCCCCTCAATGCTGGACACTCCTTGATGCCTTCCTTGTCCGCTCCTGCTGCTCTCGATGCTGGCCACGCCCCCTTTGCCTGCCCCTTCTACCCAGGATACTCACATGTGACCAGATCATCTCCACAGCGCTGCTTCAAAAACTTCAGTTCTGCAACTGAGGTAAGTGCACAAGCAGCAGCAGGGAGAGAGCAGTGTGAATGCAGGGGAGGAGAGCAGGGGAGCAGCACTTGTGTCTTCTCAGGTCCCCTGTGCCTGCAATAGAAGAAGCAGACACACAGGGGACACAGAATGCAGCTAGAGGAGCCCTCAGGCTCTGCTGCTGCAGTGCTGCCAGTCTGTGCCCTCAGCTCCCCTAGGGCCAGTATGCATGCCCCACTGGCCGCCACTGTCTGTATGTATGTATGCCCCACAGGCCACCAGGGCCAGTAAGTATGTTCCACAGGCCCCAGTAATGTCTATGCCCCCCACTGGCCTCCATATTTTTTATTGCATCTTTGTATTGTTTAAGTTACTGTTTGTTTATGAAGGGAATACATACATAATTTTGTGTTATACCATGCCTGATGAAGAGACCTGACTAGTCTCGAAAGCTTGCAATTATTACCATCTTTTCAGTTAGCCATTAAAAAGGTATCAACAACTGAGGACTCTGTTCTTTTTTTTATCTCTACTGGCTAACACGGTACAAAGATATATTTTACTTGTACATATATACACACATACATGCCTATACACACTATATATAGATATTATTGGGTAAGACTGAGGTAATTATATTAGTCCGGCCCTCTAAAACCATCCCAATTTCTCATGCGGCCCCATGGGAAAATTGCCTGCTCGAGAGTGAGAGAATTTATATTCAATAAAAGCTTATAACCGGACTTTAAATTCATCCATTGGTTTTATAAATTACTCTTTTGAAAGCTGAAACCCTCCCAAATTTGGTTTAGGTTATGAAAATAAAGTTGCTGCAAAGCTGAAATATTGATCATTTAATGAACACAGAAAGGTCAGATTTTGGCAAGACAAAAGTTGTCGCCTTGTCATATAATGCACCCAATCCTAGTTTACATCTTCATCTCTGCTCACTAAATGATCGGTTAATTAGTGGGTGTGTATAAAAAGAAACCCAGCACCCCAGACCTTCAGTTGAACTGCAACTTGCCCTCTGACAACATGCCAACAATCCACCCTGCGACCAAAGCCTTGATCATCAAGAGGCTGAAGACCGGATCCACTGCAGAGGTGGCTAGCACCTTTAACCCCTTCAGCCCCCGGGCACTTTCAGTTTTTGAGTTTGTTTTTTGCTCACCTTCTTCCGAGAGCTGTAACTTTATTTTTCCGTCAATCTTGCCATATGAGGGCTTGTTTATTGCGGGACGAGTTGTACTTTTAAATGAAACCATAAGTTTTACCATATAGTGTACTGGAAAAAAAAAAACGGCAAAAAAAAATTTCTAGTGTGGAAAAATTGCAAAAAAAAAAAGTGTGATCATACAATAGTTTTTGGGATATTTTATTCACAGTGTTCACTATATGGTAAAACTGATCTATCCATGTGATGCCTCAGGTCAGTGCGAGTTTGTAGACACCAAACATGAATAGGTTTACTTGTATTTAAGGGGTTAAACAATTCACAAGCTTGTTAAAAAAAAAGTGGCGCACGTTTTTCGCCATTTTCCAAAACCCATAGCGTTCTCATTTTTCGGGATCTATGGCTCAATGACTGCTTATTTTTTGCGTCTCGATCTGACGTTTTTAACAGTACCATTTTTGCGCAGATGCTAAGTTTTGATAGCCTGCTATTGAATTTTGCGGCAACCAAAAAACGAAAATTTTGGAGTTTGGAATTTTTTCGCCGCGACGCAGTTTACTGGACAGATTAATTGATTTTATATTTTGATAGAGCGAACATTTCTGAACGCAGCGATAACAAATGTGTATATTTTTTAACCCTTTAATTTTCAATGGTGCGAAAGGGGGGTGATTTGAACTTTTAGGTTTATTTTATTTTTTTTTTTTAATTTAAAACTTTTTTTTTAAATTTTACTAGTCCCCCTAGGGGGCTATAGCGATCAGCAATCCGATCGCTCTGCCCTATCTGCAGATCACAGCTACAGAGCTCAGAACTGCAGATTTGGTGCTTTACTTTCAATGCCAGCTGTATGCTGGCATTGAGAGGAAGTGACTCATGTTAGCTACAGGAGTCATCACATGACCCTGTGCTACCATGGCAACTACCGAAAGTCACGTGACCTCGCGTATATACATCTCGCTGCCAGACTTTGGCAGCGAGATGTAAGGGGTTAATGTTACGGGTGGAATGAGATTCCACTCGTAAAATGCAGATACACGTCAGCTGTTGAAAACAGCTGATATGTGCGCCGATCGCCGCATCCTGCCCGCGGCAGGGGGCGGGGCTTAGCGGCACACGCTCCATGACGGAAAGATCCGTCAGAGGTCGTTAAGGGGTTAATGTGTCTGTGTCAAGTACAAAGAATGAAAAAAAGATTTGAAATGACTGGAGATGTTTTTGCCAAGCCCAGGTCCGGCAGACCCTGCAAGACAACTGCTTAGGAGGAACGTTTGTTGGTTAGAAAATCCAAAGCCAGCCCCTCTTCCACTGCAGCAGAGCTCCAACAGGCCTGGTCACCTCAAGTCCTTGTGTCAACTAGAACAGTTTGTAGTATTCTGTCCCAAAATGACCTCCATGGTCGAATCAGTGCCCAGAAGCCAGCACTAAACAAAAAAAAAAAAAAAAAAAAAAAAAAAAAACACGTGTGGCATTTGCCAAGTCCCACAGCCTGCTAAACCGATGGACGCTGGAAAAGTGGCAGAAGGTGGATTTCTCTGATGAATCTTCAGTTGAATTACACCACAGACGCCGCAAATACTGCCGAAGACCTACTGGAGCTCATATAAATCCAAAATACACCCAGAAAACAGTTAAGTTTGGTGGTGGAAAGATCATGGTCTGGGGTTACATACAGTATGGGGGTGTGCAAAATATTTGCAAGGTGGAAGGCAATATCAATAGCCTAAAATATCAAGAAGTATTAGCTACCTCTTACATTCCCAATCATAAAAGGGGTCAAATTCTGCAGCAGGTTGGTGCCCCATCTCATCCATCCATCTCTACAACAAAGTTCCTCCTGGAAAAGAAGGTGTTCAAGGATTGGCCAGCCCAGTCACCAGACATGAACATCATTGAGCATGTTTGGGGTAGGATGAAAGAGAAAGCTTGGAAGACAAAACCAAAGAATCTAGATGATCTCTGGGAGGCAAGTAAGACTGCATTCTTTGCTATTCCTGATTACTTCATCAATAAATTGTATGAATCATTGTTGAACCGCATGGATGCAGTCCTTCAAGCTCATGGAAGTCACACAAAATATTAAATATGGCTCTAATAGCACCACAACTTCAGTCACCAATGTTATGCAGCATATCTTTGTATTAGAAGTTAATTATTTGTTTGAATTTCACATTACTTTCTGTGGGTGAGAAAACTTTTGTCTTGCCAAAATCTGACCTTTCTGTGTTCATTAAATGATCAATATTTCAGCTTTGCAGCAACTTTATTTTCATACCCTAAACCAAATTTGGGAGGGTTTCAGCTTTCAAAAGAGTAATTTATAAAACCAATGGATGAATTTAAAGTCCGGGTCTAAGCTTTTATTTACATAACATGGATAAGCGACAGAATTTCTGTCAGGGACTGTGCAGATTTTCACTACGCAAAATAAAATCGTGTAGAGTCAAAAATGCATTAAATGGAGATGGGAATAACCCTTTAAGTTCCCACAACTAAAGTCATCATCTAATACTATTAATAGCAAATCCCTCCAATTAGAAATGTAGTACTGTTTTCCTGATTAGCCATGTCATCTACTTCATGTGTAGGGCATTGTAGATTAGGTATCCATGCTTATGACCACTTATTTAGTGATCGGTGGCACAGTGGTTAGCTCTGCAGTCTTTCAGCGCTGGGGTCCTTGTAGATGTTGTCCTGGGTTCAAATCCCACCAAGGACAACATCTGCAAGGTTTTCTCTGTGGATTTACTCCCCAAAAAACATACCGAGCCCCCAATGAGGACAGTGATGCTGATGTATGTAAAGCGCTGTGGAATTAATTGCGCTATATAAGTGAATAATTATTGTTATGTCCATGGTAAGGACCACGAGAATCTAAGCAGCAATGCCGTGCTCATGATGTAGAAGACATGGCTATATCAGGAGAACTATACTACATTTCTAATTCCATGAATTGAATTTGCTAATATTACACCTACGACATACCGGGATGTTATCTTGGAGATGGGAATAACCCTTTAACCTAAAAAGCTCAGATTTTGGGCTACTAAAATCAGTTACTAACCAGGGCAGTCACTGTCACAAGAGCCCAGTTAAGTACTAGCATGTGCAACAAATACAATCCGTCACAATCATTACAGCACGTGGATATAATCCGGGAAATACTTCTCTGAGCAGTCAGAATCAGTCAATGCAAAAAGAAGCTACATCAGCCGCAAGTCGGTGTACAAGTGAGGACTACATTCACATACGGATTTGGAGTATCCCATATAGTAAGCACGACACCCCCTCTAAGTCATCCCACAAATTCTCAGAATAGGACCACTAAGTAAGGAGTCGCTTCAATATAAAAGCCAAGAATTTACCAAGATATAGGACAATATAGCCTCAGTAAAAAGTGTTACAATAAAAAACAAAAAACCCTAAATTTGTTAAAATGCCAGCAGATAGATAAAAGGCAAAGGCCAGTGTAGTGACTGCCTCAATCCAATAAAGGCTCATATCATGCTAAATAGGTAATAATGGGCGATCAATAAATGGGAGACGTAGTGACCCTGTCTGTCTAGGTATGGGAAAGACGCTATAGCAATATTAAAGCAGTCACAAAGCTTAAGGCCACGTCTTGCTAACGACATCGCTGCAGAGTCACGTTTTTTGTGACGCAACAGCGATCTTGCTGTGTGTTACATCCAGCAGCAACCTGGCCCCTGCTGTGAGGTCGCTGGTTGTTGCTCTCCCGCTGTGAAGCACACATCGCTGTGTGTGACAGCAAGAGAGCAACAATCTGAATGTGCAGTGAGCAGGGAGCCGGCTTCTGCGGACGCTGGTAACAAAAGATAAATATCGGGTAACCAAGCAAAGCGCTCTGCTTGGTTACCCGATATTTACTTTGGTTACCAGCGACCGCAGCTTCTAGAATCCGGCTCCCTGCTCACGTAGCCAAGGTACACATCGGGTAACTATAAGCAAAGTGCTTTGCTTAGTAACCCGATGTGTACCATGGTTACGAAGCACAGCGTCGTTACACGGGTCGCTGGTGGCTGATCTCTGTGGAGATCTGCCTGTTTGACAGCTCACCAGCGACCATGTAGCAACGCTCCAGCGATCCCCGCCAGGTCAGATCGCTGGAGCATCGCTAAGTGTGAAGGTAACTGTAGCAATGGCAACTCTTATGTTAAGGTGTCTGCAGACAGGGTGATTGCGGGGTGCCAGCGATCACATATTGCAGTCTCATTTAGGAGATTTTGGTTTGTTTTTTTCTAAAAAAAAACAAAAAACACACACAAACATGCAACATTTGCAGTTCAGTTCTAATGTAGGGAACCCACAAGAATCCCCCCTCCACCATCCAAAAAGAAAAAAAGAAATATTGCAAAACTGTAGCAATGTGTGATGCAGCAGTTTAGTGGGTGGGAAGAAAAAAAAAAAAAAAAAAAAAAAAAAATTCATATAAAATGGTTCATTAGGACATGTTTACCATAATCATTGAATACGGCAACAATTAAGTTGTACATACACATACGGTCTGCATGTGTCCTGGAAGACATCACGGCACTATGCTGAGAGTAAGCAGAAGTTGGAGCCCGAGGCCTCAAATCAAGACAACGCTTTACTTACGTGCTCCATCTTCGATTTGCTTTGGTCATATCCATCATGGTCTATGGGGCTGTTCACAGGTTTGTGTATATTTGCAGACTAAGGGGGACGCGGTGGGTCTTGCCCCTTCCAGTGCATCCGCGCGCTCTTCATCTTCTAGGACTGTGGGGACAGCTGTCACACCTGGTTTTCCACGCACAACTTCCACCACTGTAACTGCAACAGGCAGTTTGCTTGGTAGGTCGTCAGTTGGTTTGGAAGGGGAAACAAGTGCGTGTGTACAGCTCTCTCAGACATCGATAGCACCAACGTTGGATGAAGGCAACATCATGTCTCCGACTGCACTTTCACACCGTCTACACACAGCAGCCAGATCGCTGTCCCTCAGATGTGGACAAATAAAAGGCCATTTCTTGCGACCCATGACAAAGCTAAGAGGATGACTTTATCCCTCTAAGCTCTTGGCTACCGAAATGCTGCCTTTCCGCCTGGTGGACACAGGATTTTAGAGACTTTATGTCTGTCGATGTGCCCCAGTACCAGATGCCCAGTCGCCACTACTTCTCTAAGAAAGGTGTGCCCGCGCTACACCAGCATGTCGCACACAACATCACCGCTTCCTTGAGAAACTCTGTGTGTGAACAGGTGCATTTTACCACCGATACTTGGACCAGTAAGTATGGACAGGGACGTTACATGTCGCTGACTGGGCACTTGGTAACTATGGTGATAGATGGTGAAGGGTCTGCTGCACAAGTCTTGCCGTCCCCACGACTTGTGTGTCAATCCTCTGTCTGTCCAAGTTCCGCCACTGCTTCTGCCTCCTCCACCTCATCTGTGTCCTCCACCTCCGCCCCAAGCCTGCCTGGTCAGGCCACCAGCGTTCTCACTGCGCAGAAGGAATCACGCACCCCTCATTACTATGATGGCAGCAGAGCGCAACGTCATCAGGCGGTCTTTAGCTTGACATGTCTTGGGAATAAGTCACACAGCTGAGGAGTTGTGGTCAGCTCTGCGGTCTGAGTTTAATAAAATGGTTGTCTCCACTCAACCTGCAGCCTGGTAAGGCAGTGTGCGACAATGCTGCAAACCTGGGTGCGGCCCTTCGCCTGGGCAAGGTGACACACGTACCTTGTATGGCTCACGTGTTGAACCTTGTTGTCCAGCAATTTTTAAACACACTATCCCGGCCTAGATGGCCTTCTGACCAGGGCACGAAAACTGTCTGCTCACTTCCGCCGTTCAACCGCCGCAGCTGAGCGACTTGCATCGCTCCAGAAGTCTTTCGGCCTGCCGGTTCATCGCCTGAAATGCGATGTGGCGACACGCTGGAATTAGACTCTCCACATGTTACAGCGACTGTGGCAGCACCGCCGAGCCCTGGTGCAATACGTCATGACGTATAGCCTGGGCCAACGAGATGCAGAGATGGGACAGATCACCCTGATGGAGTGGTCTCAGATCAAGGACCTATGCACCCTTCTGCACAGTTTCGACATGGCGACGAATATGTTTAGCGCTGACAATGCCATTATCAGCATGACAATTCCAGTCATTTACATGCTGGAGCACACGCTAAACACTATTCGGAGTCAGGGGGTGGGACAACAGGAAGGGGAGGAACTACAGGAGGATTCATATGCGCAAGACACAACAACATCACCAAGGTCCAGACGTTGTTCATCACAACGCGGCAGGCATGGGACCATGGGGGACAGGAATCAACAAGGGCGCATGGTAGCAGGCGAAATGTTGAGGAAGGTGCAGGAGAACATGAAGAAATGGAGGACGAACTGTTCATGGACATGGAAGACTCAGCGGATGAGGGAGACCTTGGTCAAATTTCAGTTGAAAGAGGTTGGGGGGAGATGTCAGAGGAAGAAAGAACGGTTAGCACCTCTATGCCACAAACACAGCATGGACTTGGTCCGCATGGCTGCGCAAGACACACGAGTGCCTTCTTGCTGCACTACCTCCAACGTGACCCTCATATTGTCAAAATTAGAAGTGATGATGACGACTACTGGCTTGCCACACTATTAGATCCCCGGTACAAGTCCAAATTTTGTGACATAATTCCAGCCATAGAAAGGGACGCACGTATGCAGGAGTATCAGCAGAAGCTGTTACTCGATCTTAGCTCGGCTTTTCCACCAAACAACCGTGCAGGTGCAAGGAGTGAATCTCCCAGTTGTAACTTGACAAACATGGGACGGTCTTGTCATCTTCAACAGTCTACCCGTACCAGTAGGACCGTATCTGGTGCTGGTAACAGCAATTTTATGGAATCTTTTCATAATTTTTTTAGACCCTCCTTTGCAAGGCCACCAGAGACAACAAGTCTGACACAGTCAACGGCTGGAGAGGATGATACAGGAGTATCTCCAAATGAACATCGATGCCATGACTTTGCAAATGGAGCCTTGCTCATTTTGGGCTTCAAATCTTGAAAAATGGCCAGAGCTCTCCAGTTACGCCTTGGAGATTGTCGTGTCCAGCTGCCAGCGTTGTCTCTGAACGTGTCTTCAGTGCTGCTGGGTGTGTGCTGACAGATAAGCGCACGCGTCTGTCCAGTGACAATGTGGACAGACTAACGTTCATCAAAATGAACAAGTCATGGATCCACAAGGAATTTACTACCCCTGAGTCCTCCTGGGGAGAGTAAATGCTTGTGGATTTGGAATGTGCTTGATGCAAATCTAGCTGTGAAGTGTACAACTAGGGCACAAGTGCTGCCACTGATGGAGTGTCTGTGTGGCCCAATTTTTGGAAAAAAAAGGAGACTCCTCTTGGAGTAACCCTTACTTACATTGTTTTTAAAAATGATCCAATATGAACAGAGCTGGGATCAGGAAAGACTTTGCTACCTACCCCGGGGTCATCCTGGGGACGGTTAAGTATGGCGTATTTTTGAATGTGCTTGATGAAAATCTAGCTGTAAAGTGTACAACTAGGGCACAAGTGCTGCCACTGAATGGGTGGGTGTGTGTGGGGCCCAATTTTTTGAAAAAAGGGAGACTCCGCTTGGAGTTAGGGTACCTTCACACTTAGCGATGCAGCAGCGATCCGACCAGCGATCTGACCTGGTCAGGATCGCTGCTGCATCACTACATGGTCGCTGGTGAGCTGTCAAACAGGCAGATCTCACCAGCGACCAGTGAACAGCCCCCAGCCAGCAGCGACGTGCAAGCGACGCTGCGCTTGCACGGAGCCGCCGTCTGTGGAAGCTGCGGAGACTGGTAACTAAGGTAAACATCGGGTATGGTTACCCGATGTTTACATTAGTTACCAGCGCACACCGCTTAGCTTTGCTCTCCTAGCTACAGTACACATCGGGTTAATTAACCCGATGTGTAATGCAGCTACATGTGCAGAGAGCAGGGAGCCGCGCACACTGCTTAGCGCTGGCTCCTTGCTCTCCCCGATGTGTACAGCAGCTACATGTGCAGAGAGCCGGAGCCGGCAGCACAGGCAGCGTGAGAGCGGCGGAGGCTGGTAACTAAGGTAAATATCGGGTAACCACCTCGGTTACCCGATGTTTATCTTGGTTACAAGCTTACCTCAGCTGTCAGACGCCGGCTCCTGCTCCCTGCTCGCTTCATTTGTCGCTCTCTCGCTGTCACACACAGCGATCTGTGTGTCACAGTGGGAGAGCGCCTTTAAAGGAAACGAACCAGGGCTGTGTGTAACGAGCAGCGATCTCGCAGCAGGGGCCAGATAGCTGCTCAGTGTCACACACAGCGAGATCGCTAATGAGGTCACTGCTGCGTCACAAAAAGCGTGACTCAGCAGCGATCTCGGCAGTGAGCTCGCTGTGTGTGAAGCACCCCTTACCTTGCGGTGTTTAACATGATTTTAGAAGGGCGTGCCATGCCTATATCTATGTCTCGTCCTCTTTTTCCTCGTTACGCTCTTTTGTTTTCGCATGAGAATTTGTTCTTGTCACTTTCCCATGTGTTTGTGTTGTGAGTTGTTTGTCACCTTTTGGACACCTTTGAGGGTGTTTTCTAGGTGTTTTTAGGTGTTTGTGATTGCCTGCCATTGTTTCCTATGCGGTTCGAGTTCGGTTCGTCGAACGTTCGACGAACAGACCTCGAGCTGAACCGCGACCGGTTCGCTCATCTCTAACTACAACCTTAGGTTTTATCAGTTTAGGTTATACTTTAATTATCAAGATCCGGAATATCACTTTTGGTGTATTATCGCAGGCCAGCGTTTGAAGGAGTCCTTTTCGGATTGATTCATGCCACGGGCATTTCATGTATTCAGTATTGTGGTGAGCATAAAAAAGAGAATTTTGTTACTTACCGTAAATTCTTTTTCTTATAGTTCCGTCATGGGAGACCCAGACCATGGGTGTATAGCTACTGCCTCCGGAGGACACACAAAGTACTACACTCAAAACGTGTAGCTCCTCCCTCCTAGCATATACACCCCCTGCTAGCCAGTCCTAGCCAGTTTAGTGCAAAAGCTGAAGGAGGACATCCACCCACAAGAAGAGAGAGTAAAACCCGGAAGAACCGGAACCTCTGTCTGTCTACAACAACAACAGCCGGTGAAGACACACGGAACAAGAAACCTGCCAACAGGCAATAGGGAGGGTGCTGGGTCTCCCATGACGGAACTATAAGAAAAAGAATTTACGGTAAGTAACAAAATTCTCTTTTTCTTTATCGTTCCTATGGGAGACCCAGACCATGGGACGTTCTAAAGCAGTCCATGGGTGGGAATAAACAGACAAACTGAGAAGCAGGCGAAACCTAACTTCACAAATGGGCGACAGACGCCTGAAAGATGCGTCTGCCCAAGCCCGCGACTGCCAAAGCATGAGCATGCCTTGGGTAGTGCTTCGAAAAAGTATGCAGACTAATCCGAGTGGCAGTCTGACAGACCTGCTGAGCCGTAGCCTGGTGCCTGAAAGCCCAAAAGGCACCGACAGCTCTGATCAAGTGTGCCCTGATCCCCGGCGGGGAAGGCACTTGAGTACACTTGTAGGCATCGGAAATGGCCGACCTAAGCCAACGAACCAGGGTCGGCTTAGATGCCGAGAGACCGCTACGCTGACTAGTGGTCAGCACCAGAGAGGTGCACCGCCTAATAACGGCGGTGCGAGACACATAGATCCGGAGCGCCCGCACCAGATCCAGGATATGCAACGCTTTTTCAAAGCGATGAACAGGAGCCGGACAAAAAGGAAGGCAGGAAAAATGCCCCGGATAAGGTGGAAGCAGCAACCACCTTAGGGAGAAAGTCCGGAGTCGGACGGAGACCACCTTGTCTTGATGGAAAAAAAAAAAAAAAAAAAAAAAAAGGGGGTGACTCCGAAGAGAGTGCAGCCAAAACTCTCTGGCGGGAAATTATGGCCACTAGAAAGACTACTTTCTGTGAAAGATGAAACAAAGAAACCTCCCTAAGAGGCTCAAAGGGGGGTTTCCGGAAACCGTGAGGACCGGATTAAGGTCCCAGGGCTGCATAGGCCGCCGGTAAGGCGGAATGATGTGAGATGCGCCCTCGAAGGAGCGCACCGGAGCCAGCCGGACGATACGCCGCTGGCACACACTGACAGAGCCGAGACCTGTCCCTTAATGAGGGATAGTCCTAGCTGTAGACCGGACTGTGGAAGGGACAGGAGGGTCGGCAAGGCCAAAAAGGCCAAAGGACACTACAGAGCTCGAGTCATAGTGGAGATGACTTCAGGAGGGATACCAGAAGTCGTCAAGATCCAGGACTCAAGAGCCACGCCGTCAATCTGAGAGTCCAGAATTCTGGCGGAAAAAACGGACCTTTTGAGAGAAGGTCTGGACGGTCCGGAAGATGCCATGGCAACACAACGGACAGATTGAGCAGGTCAGGGTACCAAGCCTGCCTGGGTCAGTCTGGAGTATGAGAATGACCCGACGGCCCTCTTTACTGATCTTGCGCAGGACTCTGGACAAGAGCTAGAGGGTGAAACACGTAAAAGAGACGAAGCTGGGACCAAACATGAACCAGTGCGTCTGCCGCAAAACCTGAGGATCGTGGACCACGGTTGGACAGCTGAAATAGTCTGTCTCGCAGTTTTCACGTCTAGGATGTGGGCTGCGGATACGGTGGACTAGGAGTCCCTCGTCCACTGAAGAATGCGTTGAGCCGCCAACATTGCCAAGCGGCTGAGTGTCCCGCCCTGGAAGTTGATGTAGGAAAACGCTGTCACGTTGTCCGACTGGACTCGAATGTGCCTAGCCGCCAACAGATGGTGAAAGGCTTAGAGAGCTAGAAATACAGCTCTGATTTCCAGCACATTGATCCAGAGGGCTGATTCGGACAGAGTCCAAGCGCCCTGCGCTCCACACGGTGGAGATATACGGCTCCCAAGGCGGATAGACTAGCATCCTGGTGAGGATCACCCGGGACGGGGCCAGGAAGGAGCGTCCCTGAGACAGAGTGGCCGAAGCCACCACTGAAACGAGCCCCTGGTCAGTGGCGAAGCCACCACCCCGTGGAAGGAGGAAGTTCGCTTGTACAGCGGAAAATATCCAGTCTCAGAGGACGCAGGAGAAACTGGGCAAGGAATCGCTTCCATTGACGCCACCATCTGACCAGCACCTGTATTCGGTGCCTGATAGAACGACGTCGACCGCCAGCGGAGGGACTACTGTTCGACTAAGGGCAGCTTCACAAGTGCAGACAGAGTCTCGAATTGCGTCCCTGGGAACCTCTGGTTCGAAGTCAGAGTGGACTTGGACAGAATGACAAGCCACCCGAATTGGTTAGAGTGGCGAGAGTGAGCGAAGCACTCTGCTAAGAGTCTGCACTGGATGAAGCCCCGACAAGAAGACCGTCCAGGGCAAAAGATCACTGCCAATCCCTAGAGATGCAGGACCCTAATCACAGCTGCCCCAATGAGAATACTCGAGGGGCCGTGGCTAACCCCAAGGGAAGAGCCACGAATTGGACCACTCCGATTGCAAAACGTAGCCAACGCTAGTGTGAAACTGCGATTAACACCTGCAGATAGGCATCTCTGATGCCGATGGCTGCTAGGGAATCTCCTTGGGTTATTGATTGATCCGGTGAAAAACACACGGAACAAGACCGAGACTCCATGTGAAAACGCCACACCTGACCATGCTTGAAAAGCTAAAGATCCAGGTCGGAAGGCACCGCCCTCTTCGGGGACTAGGAATAGATTTAAGCAGAAATCTCAGAACCGTTCCCAGTCGGGAAACGGTACAATTACTCCATTGGCCTGCAAGAATGCCACGGCCTGTGAGAAGGCGGCGGCCTTGGAGCCGGGGGGAGTTGACAGAAAAAATCTGTTTGGCGGGTGGATAGAATTCCATCCTGTAGCCATGGGAGATATAATTCCACACCCACTGAACGGAGACGTGTTAAAACCATACGTCGCCAAGTGGGAGAGCCTGCCACCGACCAAGGACGTTGTTGGCGTGGCTAGATAGCTCGAAGGAAGCTGACTCAGTGGCAGCATCTCCTGCGGTCTTCTCATGATGCAGCTTCGAGCGCCATTTGGGTCTATGAACCTTGGCCGAGCTAGTGGACGAGGCCGAGGGCTTAGAGAACAATCAGATGGAGGAACGAAACAACCGAAACCTCAACTGATTCCTGCCCTGGACAGGTTCCCTGGTTTAGGTTTGTGGCATGGAAGAACTCTTCCCGCCAAGAGCTTCCTTAATTTCATCCAGTTGGTTCCGAAGAGACTGGCCCCAACAAAAGGGAGCCCAGCAAGGAACTTCTATAGAAGCATCTGCCTTCCATTTCCGAAGCCACAGAAGCCTGCGGATAGCGAGGAAAGTAGCCGAGGCCACCGCAGTGCGGTGTCCAGCATGGCAAACATGGCATAGGATGAAAAGACTGAAGTCTGGAAGTTCAGGCAACCATTTCGGGCATAGAGTCCCTGTGAGGTAATGCATCTCCTCCAGAGAAGCAGAGAAGGCTACAAAAAAAACGCACTGCTGTAAAACTGAGGAGAACGAAGCTCCTGCCGCCCCCATACAGATTTGGCCAGAAGGACAACCTGGCGGACCGCAAAACCTTAAGTGAGGAGCCATCAGCCACTGACATAACGGTCCGGGCTGAGCCACCTGTGGTGAATGAGCCCACTTCTTGACCACCACTGGTGGAAAGGGAAAAAAACAGTCCTCAGAATCACGCTTCATGGGAAGCGACTGTCAGAGCGGACCCTGGGCTTGATCACAGTGGCCTGAAAAACTGGAGTGGTTAAGGAACACACATTGTATTCTCCTAGGCAAGGTAACTCCGGCGGATTGAGGTCCAGTACAAAATTAATGTACCGTGGGATCCTTATAGAGGTGCCGTCAGCCACTGATACAACTATCCGGGCTGAAAGTCTAGACACCGGAGGGACCACCCTTGGCGAATGAGCTCACTCCTTGACCACCTCTGATGGGAGGGGGAAACAGTCATCAGAACCCCGCTTTGGGGTCTGACAGGACAGGCTGTGGGCTTGGACACAGTGGGCTGAAAACTGGAGTGGTTAAGGAACACACTCCTTGTCCTGTTTAAGGTATACTGATGCCCTTCTGCCAGCGGGGAATACTCCCCTGATACAGGCGGATGGAGGTCCAGTACAAGTATAATGGACGCAATCCAATCATTAGCATCTGCGTCACCTACGGACAGATCAGTGGTACATGAAGTAGCGTCCGAGCCCCTGGTAGAGACATCCTCCTCGTCCAGTGAGTCAGCTCGTAATCAGAGCTGCAGGACGGGGAGGACAGGGGACCCTGCGTCTCCATGTCAGGAGGACGGGGTCTGAGACCAGAAGGGGAGTCCTCTGTGAGCTTTGCTGAGTGAGCTGTAGCAGAAAACGCCCTGAGAAGGGGGCTGCATGCTCAGCAGATTCCGGGACAGCCGATCCCTGGAAATAGCGGATTCTAGCCAAACCAGGGGTCAGCCACCGAAGCCGGAGCAGCTGGAGGGACCACTGATGAGCCTCCAGGCTGAGGGGCCACTGTGTTTATGAGCTCGGTACAACCGTACGAGACTACATGCAGTGCATAATAAAAACAGCCTTGCAGCCTTGCTCTGATGTGAGACGTGCTGCAGAGGTGGGGGCTCTGTCCTAGAATGGCCCCCAGCATAAATAAACAGATAAAATAAGCAGCTGCACAAAGCGGAGGTTGTGGCTGCCAGATCGTTTAAACATTTCTGTGCCCTCCAGTCCCTCAGCCCAGGCCCCCACTTGTCACAATGTGGAATCTCTGTGCCTATGCAGGCACAGAGAACGCTGAGAAAATGGCGACCGGAGCGAGGAGAGGGGGCGGGGCCTACTCTGAGAGCGGCAAATGAGGTAGCCAGGGGAGGGAATCCTTCCTCAGTGAGGAGTGTCCCTTCCCTGTGCTGCACAGCCGCTGGGCGGAGCCACACTGTCCCTCTGCATGACAGACATGCAGAGGCAGTGGAAACCGAAACTAGGCCTCAGGCGAAGCCGGGGCCTAGATTTAAACATGCGGCCGGCGTGCAGGCACCATCGGCGCGGTTCTCCAGTGAAAACTGGAGAACCGGCCGAAAATGTTAACACAAACATAAAAACACACTCTCCCCAATAAATAAAGTATAAAGGACCCCTGGAAAGACCACTTTCTGTGGTAATAACGTCTCATATACTTAGCTTGTGAGACGCAGGTTGCCAGGTCCCTGAGGGATGAGTGCTCCGTCCAGCAGGATCCTGAAAAAGGGCTGCGGATGGAGACCGGTCTCCTGCAAAGCAGTGAGAACCGTGTTGGCTCCCACTTCAAGCCAGAGCCCCAGGGGATGGTGAAGGAGCGCGGCATGAGAAGGCTCCAGCCTTGGAAAAATCAACCTTAACAGCACCGCCGACACAGTGGGGTGAGAAGGGACATGCCGGGAGTCCAGCTGGACCCGCTTTTCTTCCAAATCTTTGATCCAAAAGAAAAAAATCAAAAATCAAAATCAGAGACAGCATGTGTGTGTGACCTCCTGAAACACAAAGCATTGAACTGGCTAGGACTGGCTAGCAGGGGGTGTATATGCTAGGAGGGAGGAGCTACACGTTTTGAGTGTAGTACTTTGTGTGTCCTCCGGAGGCAGTAGCTATACACCCATGGTCTGGGTCTCCCATAGGAACGTTAAAGAAAACTCATTTTTCTGACTTAGTTTATTGGGTTGTTTCACTATTTTTGGGTGGGGGGGGGATAAAGGTCTCAAGAATGGACAGATCGCTTCCATTTCAATGTGGGGGGGGGGTCTGTACACTATATGTTTGTTTGTTTTTTTCAGTGAAATTATTACGAAGTTTGATTAAAAGTATTTGAAGCAGTTTTTCATGGCTGTAAACACTTCACCTTACAGCTATAAGGCTATGTGTCCACGGTAGAATGTACCTGCGGATTTTTCTGCCTGAAAATCCGCGACTTCCGCGGCAAATCCGCACCCGCGGATTTTTTTTTTTTTTTTCCCCATTCAAAACCAAAAATCCGCACCAAATCTGCACCAAACAATTGACGTGCTGCAGATTTTTCCGGATGAAAATCCGCGGCAAATCCGCAGCGGAAAAATCCGCAGCATGGACACAGCATTTCCAAAATGCCATTGAAATGGCTTGGAAGTGCCGCTGCTGCAGATTTTCGGGAAATCCGCGGCAAATCCGCGGCAAAATCCGCGGTAAATCCGCAGCGTGGGCACATAGCCTAAGGCTACATGCGCACGCTGCATCTTTTTGTGTTCACAAACTGCAGCCAAAACTGCACCTTGTCAGAGAGAGCCTGGAAATGTCACAAAAAACGCATGTAATTTTAGGTGCGTTTTTGGTGCGTTTTTCACACCCTGCGCTTTTGCTGCGTTTTTGTGACAAATGTTGACAAAAACGCAGGAAGAATGAACATGCTGCATTTTATTTGTCACAAACCTTTGACAAATAAAACGCTGACAAATAAACTGCAATGTGCGAATAGAAAATCTGACTTCTCATAGACTTTGCTGGGAAGTCAAATGTCAGAAAGTTCTGACAACAAAACTGAAGCCAAAAAAGCAGCAAAAAAGCAGCTTGCGCATGTAGCCTAATAACTATATAAAAAGAAAAAAAAAAAAGTTTTTACATATATCATATGCGAAGCTATAGTTATACAAATCAACGGCTGGGGGCCTTGGATCTCTGCCTGTATCCCCCGCTGTAAACAGGTTCAGAGCAGATATGGCGTGTGTACACAGAGTAATTAACAAATAGCTGTCAATGCTGGAAAATCATTTTGGCTGCATGCCTCCACCGGCACATGGGTGTTACACATAGGAGCGCTGAGGCTGTCACCTCTGGCAGCCATTGTCCGCAGAAAGGACAAGATAAAATATTTTAAAATTTTTATATTATAACTAGTTTCATACAATTCATGATCACATGCATGATCGGGGAACATATTCACATCTGTGGGTAAAATTACAAAAAGTTTTGGCCTATCAAAACGGCAGGTGGTGGCAGCGAAAAGTGGGGTGTGGATGTGAAAACTGACTGTGGGGTGCATTTCGTGACAGGTGAGTGGATGAGTGTGGGAAGCGGAGTCCCCCTTTACAGCATCATTTAAGGAACGCGTGTTGCGAGCAAGTGGTGTTCATGATGACCAGTTGGGGCAGCAGTAGGTGCGGTTCCTGGGAATAAAAACATATTTACACAGTTATTGTAGTTCATATCTTTTAAATAAAATGACAAAGGCCTTGTGCGCACTAGAAAATAGAATTTTCTTCAAAAAGTTCTGCAGGCTCTGAAAGATTTCCGCACCCGTGGGGGGGGGGGGGGGGGGGGAACACACCACAACTTGCACCGAAATCTGCATGCGTTTTGCTGCGGTTTTTCCGCAGGTTGGTAGTTTTGTTTTAATGCATTCAATGCAATAAAGCACATTAGAAAAAAAAAACAAAAAAACACACACACACACACACACACACACACACCATTTCCTTCTGAGATAGATGAATAGATAGAGTCCCTGTGAGCACACACTGCAGTGCTCACGAGCGGTAATGTGTTCACATTACCGACCGTGAGAAATTACTTGTAATTACCCCTGTAGTATTGTTACAACGCTGCATTCAGTACAGTGTGTCAGACGCGGCTGCAGAAGTCTGCAAGCGTCATGGGACCTGCGTGGATTATGCCGGAGCTGTGTGTTGGGAGCGGTTAATAAAGTGGTGAAAGATGGTTTTTTTTTGCCATTTATTTAAAATAAAGGATTTTTCGGGGGGGGTGTGTGTGTGTGTTCACTTTACTTAAGCTATAATCATGAAAGCTGTCTCAGACGCTGCCATGATTAAGCCTGGACTTAATGTCAGCGGATTGCTACCACTAACTCCTTATATTACCCTGATTGCCACTGCATCACGGCAATCTGGAAGAGTTGGGGACACTGGGACTGTCGCATAATGGATGAGACAGTCCTGGGGCAGCTGCAGGCTGATGTTCTTGGCTGCGGGAGGGGGGGGGGCGGCATTAACCCTGGCCCTCACCCTCCCCAGCCTGAGAATACCGGGCCGCCGCTGTGTGTTTACCTCGGCTGGACGGTAAGAATACAGCGGAGCCCGTGTTTTTTTTTTTTGTTTTGTTTTTTTTTATTTTTAATATGCATGTTTGATTCCTATGTGTATTCTATATGTCTGTGTGTGATATATGTGTGTGTTTACTTTCTGCTCCGCTTACTCTAAGGCTATGTGCGCACTTACCGGATTTTGCCGCGGATTTGCTGCATGTTTCGCTGCAGAAAATGTTCATAACATCTCTGCAGTGAATCACCAGCAAATCCTATGGAGAAAAAAAATCCTGTGCGCACTAGGCGGAATTTGACAGCTGCATGTTTTGCTGCGGGAATCCCGCAGCAAAAACAAGTGCATGTCACTTCTTTTCCGCACATCGCTGCGGGATTTCACTCCATTGACTCCAATGTTAATCATGAAATCCCGCAGTGAATAACGCAGGCAGCAAATTCTGTGCGGTTCACTGCGTTTTCCTGCGTTATTCCCTGCGGTATTTCGCGGTTTACCTCCGGTAATGTGCATCGCTTGTCTGCGGTTTTGCAGGGAAGTGATGTCATTACAGGAAGAGGAAGCCGTGCAGAGTAAACACACAGATCACACACACAGACATCACAGACACATAGAACACACATAGAAAGAAAACAGAAATATAGAAAACAAAGAACGTGGGCTCCGCTGCATATTTACCTTCCAGCCGAGGTAAGCACACAGCGGCGGGCCGGTATTCTCAGGCTGGGGAGGGAGAGGGGCAGGGATAATATCCCCTGCCTCACTCCCCCTCCCGCAGCCGAGAATATCAGCCGCAGCTGCCCCGGCACTGTCGCATGCATTATGCGGCACTACCGGAGTGTCCTCGGCTCTTCTTGCCACCGTGTAGCAGTGGCAGCAAGGTAATACAAGGGGTTAATGGTGGTGGGGGACCACCGCCATTAACTACAGGCTTGATCATGGCAGCGTCTATGTGGCAGCTGACATGATCAACCCGTAAGTAAAGTGAAAAAAAACACAGACACTGAAAAATCCTTTATTTTAAATAAAACAAACAAGCCTCGTTCACCCTTTTATTAACCCCCCCCCAAAGCTCCGACGTAATCCACCGCTCCGGCGTAATCCACAGGTCCTGCGCTGCTTCCATCCAGCCGCGACTGTCACAGACACAGCGCTGAATGAAAGCAGCAGACAGCAGAGGTAATTACCGGTCATTTCCCACGGCCGGTAATGTGAACTCACTGCCGACCGTGGGAAGTGCAGCGGTCATCTGTCTATCTATCTATCCCTCTATCTATTCTTCTGTCTATCTACTATCTCAGAATTAAATGACTTTTTTTTTTTCAATGTGCTTTATTGCATTGAATGCAATAAAGCACATCCCAACCCGCACGCGGCAAAACCGCGGCAATACCGCGAATAATACCGCGGTAAAACCGCAGCAAACCGCATGTGGTTTTCGGGTGCGGTTTCCCGCGGTTTTTTACCACGGGTGCGGTAAACTTTGAGAGCATGCGGAATTTTCTCAAGGAAATTTCATTTCCCAGTGCGCACAAGGCCTGTCATAATGACATCACTTCCCTGCACAATGCAGGCAGTGATGAACATTATGTCCCGAAAAACGCGAAATACCGCAGGGAATAACGCAGGAAAACGCAATGAAATGCACAGAATTTGCTGCCTGCGTTATTCCCTTCGGGATTTCACGATTACATTGCAGTCAATGGAGTGAAATGCCACAGCTACCTGTAGAAAAGAAGTGACATGCAATTGTTTGCTGTGGGAATCCCGCAGCAAAACATGCAGCTGTCAAAGTCCGCCCAGCATTTTTTTTTCCCATAGGATTTGCTGGTGAGTCACTGTAGAGATGTTAGGAACATTTTCTGCAGCGAAACATGTAGCAAATCCGCGGTAAAATCCACCTAGTGCGCACAGGGCCTAATTGTCCATGCAGTCTGGTCAGTAGAACACAGGGCCTTATTGTTCCTAGGGCTATGCTCACATGTCCAATCACCTGTTAGAATGGATCCAGCAGCAATCCATTGACAAGAGGTGAGCAGACAACTTTTATTTGTCAAAAGTAAAATGTCAACTGGATCAGTTTGGGGTGTTTTTTTTTTTTACATTGAACTCTATGGAAACTGATTGTTTCAATAGTTTTTCTTCTATTTGAAACTGATCCAAGAAGTAAAAATTGGATTTTTTTCAAATAAAAGATAGACTGATGAATATTTAACGGATCAGTTTTCCATATAAATTAATGTTAAAATCAGACAGATCCAGTTGAAATCAGTATTTTTATTGCTGCTGGATTTATCCTAATTGATGATTGCTGGACATGTGAACTTGGCCTATATGCGGCTCTCACAGTACATGATGTACCCCATCAGTAGGCATCCGCTGCCCAGTAATTACATTTCCGCTTGCTCTATCCAGACTCTCACCCATGCATGTTTATTTGTACATGAAACCAAGGAACTAAGTAGCAATAAGTTACGTCTAATATCTTATGGGAATAAAATTAGTCCTGTGGGAACAAAAAGCCCTCTGTCTGCGATCAGGGAGGAGACAGTCACAAGCATGGGAGAGACTGCAAGCTCTTCAACTGCTATACAGTATCTACAGGCCTTAATTTTGGCATAAAGAAAAACAAGCCAAAGTCCACACAGTGAATCTGACGTAAGTAAAGGGGTACAGAAGGCTAGGTTCACGCTTACGCTCTCTGCAGAGCACTACGTTGGGTTTTCCGCTGGAATCCCTGAGAAACAGGATTGTGAGATGAACCAGGACAGGGCCCAGACGTAGCTATTTGCTTTAATGAAGCAGGCCATGTTTTTTGTTCAGGTCAAAACAAACATGACTACTGCCAGGAAGGAGGCGGTCAGACAGTCATTCACTGCTTTGAAGCCGATGGAGCACTCAGTCAAGGTTCTCCTAAGACTCTTGTTTTATGGAGGTCACGACAAATCCCAAAGTAGAGCTCGACAGAGAGCACTGTCTAAAGTGCTGACAGGTCTATGGACAGGTTCGGCTGACGGTCTAATGTTATTGGGGGCATCGGCTGACTGTTGGTTGGGAGAGATGTCAGATTTCAGACTGCCAATTGCATGGTTCTCTGAAGCATCTTTTGGCCAACGGCCATCTAATGAGTGGCCAGCCCAAGCGTGAACCAAGCCTTAGATCAGACCTGGGCGTCTTAGCTCAGTTGGAGGCGTGGCCTGATTTGCGACGTTATGCCTCAGCCCCGCTCTCACTGTCGGGAGCTATGTATCCTGCAGTGCAGTGATAAGCAGCTGCCACGCCCCCCACTGCCAGTCACGCCTCCTCTTGCTGCCAGTTATGCCCCTCTGGATGCTGGTCACAGTCTCTGGATGCCTTCCATGGAGTCTATGCTGCTAGCCACACCCCTTTTGCTGTCGTCCACGCCCCCTCTGAATGCTGGACACACTCCTCGGATGCCTTCCTTGTCCCCTCCTGCTGCTGATGCTGGCCACGCCCCCTTTGCCTGCCCCTTCTACCCAGGATCCTCACATGTGAGCGGCTCATCTGCACAGCGGCCACTTCAAAAACGGAGGTAATGTGAATCAGTACCAGCAGGGAGAGTGCAGAGTGCCTGCAGGAGGGGGGAGCAGTGTGAGTGCAGGAGGACAGTGCAGAGTGAGTGCAGGAGGGAGGAGCAGAGGAGCAGTACTTGTGTCTTCTCAGGTCCCCCCTGTGCCTGCAATAGAAGAAGCAGACACTCAGGGGACACAGAAGGCAGCCAGAGGAGCCCTCAGGCTCTGCTGCTGCAGTGATACCAGCCTGTGCCCTCAGCACCCCTAGGGCCAGTATGTATGCTCCCCACTGGCCACCAGGGCCAGTATGTATGCTCCCCACTGACCTCCATATTTTCATTGAATCTTTGTATTGTTTAACTTACTGTTTATTATTTATTTATTTATAGCGCACCATTGATTCCATGGTGCTGTACATGAGAGGGGGTTACATACAGAATACATCTACAAGTTACAATAGACAGACTAGTACAGAGGGAAGAGGGGCCTGCCCTTGCGGGCTTACATTCTAAAGGGTTTTGGGGAGGAGACAGTAGGTGGGGTGTAGGTGGGGTGGCAGCTCCGCACGGTGGTGGGGTCATTGAAGATTATAGGCAGTTCTGAACAGGAGGGTTAGTGCATATACTATATACAGTATTGGGCAAAACTGAGTTTATTATATTAGTCCGGCCCTCTAAAACCATCCCAAGTTCTCATGTGGCCCCATGGGAAAATTAATTGCCCACCCCTGCCTTAGCTGGATGGCAAAAGTAAATGCAGGTCAATATGCCTACAGTTTCCTGCCTGGACTTGGGGAAGGGGATGAATTCTAAGGGGTTTTTTTCCCCTTTCATTTAAAACATGACATATATGCTGGTTTTTGTTTATTAATGTCCTATCCAAATATTTTTACTAAATTTACCAAAGCTTTGACCTACAGGGAGCCCATTCATAGAGTTTTGTGCATTAAATGCCAGTATGGCATATTGTTGGGGGAAAAGCATTCTAAACAGGACTATGTTAAAAGTTGCAATTTCAGCATGATATCTGAAAAATGTACAGTACCCAGAGTGAAAGAGCCCAGCGGCATCAGGTGCATCAGCAGCGAAGGTGTCTGGCCACACCAAGGGGCCCCGAGCATCACATTTTGGTGTGGTTAGTGCTATTCAGCAAAAGGTTTTCCCATCAATCTGCACCCTTCTGTGGCCTCTAAAAGTCAGAGCTGTCAAAGAAGAGGACGGTGGAGATCGATGCAAAGGAGCACACGTGTGTACACTGAACTGTGTCAACACAAAATGACTGATCAAACCAAGCAAGAAGCTGGGCGCATCCTTGGCATAGCAAGTCTCCCTTGAACTAAGGTGTAGTAACTTTTGATGTCAAAGGACACTTGTTAAAAAGGGTGGTTTTTCCTTGAATAGAATACAGGTCATTGCTTCATAATCAATTTTGTAATTGTGAGTATTTATAAACAAAAAAAAAAAAAATTTGTGTAGTTTGTCAGCAGTCTACAATATATATATATTATATATATTATATATATATTATATATATATATATATATATATATATATATATATATATATATATATATATATATATATATATATAGTGTTCTAGACCTTCGTAGCCTGTAATTTCTGGCTGACCATATTGGGGACTAACAGCAGTGGTATATGGAATCTGCCATCATGTCCTACCGGCTTCTCACATGAATGTGCACAACTCGCTCATGCGTACTGCAAGCTTTGTGACAGCGTGCCCGACAGGCCGTGCCAGGCCAGGTGCATAGATATATTGATCAAGTGAATGATTCAGCCTGGTATGTACAGACTATGCAGTACAAGCAATGAAGCTCCGTGCAGGTATCATATCCTTTATACATACCAGGGTTCACAAAATGAACAAAAATGCTACAGATCAAGGTTTGTGGGTGTCATTTTTCTGGTTGAAAAATCATGTTTAAAAGGGAACCGTCAGGTGGACAGCATGAATCAGAGCCGTTTACATTACTCGCTGAAATCCTCCAATGTTTTATAGAAACTATTCTTTGAAGGTCTGGCCAGGATCATAGCTAGATACTAGACTAATCCAGTTCCACTGCAGAGAGACTATCCCCCAACATGGCTGCAGGCGACTGATAGGAAAAGACCTGTCAGTGTATAGGTGAGGCAGAGACCTGTCAATCACCTGCAGTGGCATTTGGATAAGCCGGATGAGAGCGGCGCTGGACTAATCTGGTCTCTGGTTATGATCCCTGGTCGGATCTTCAAAAGTATATTTTTCTCTGAAACTCAACAAAATTTCAGAGAAAAAAATTTCCTTTGTTGCGGTTCATGCTGCCTGCGGATTGGGAACTATGAATCACCTGACAGCTTGCCTTTAAAAATGTGACCATTTACCTGGTCTAACACATTCTGAAACACCAACATCAGCCATAAAACCAGTACAGATTCAACTCTACATTGCCTCTAAGCGAGGTCCGCAGGATTAGGATGAGATATAGACCCACCGATAGTCACTTCCTTTATTAGAAAACATTGTATGAAGACCATCATAAATACAATCACAGGAATAACCATTTTTACTGTAAAAAAATTTACCTGGAAAGCCATTTAATAAGTTATTTTCCCCATATTCTGCTGTCAAAAGATAAGGTGACTAGATACCTACCTGAAGCAACTGATGTGGTAGAGTCACCTCAAGCTCTGCCACCCTGTGCGCAGGATCCTCCTCATCCTCTGGTATCTCCAAGTCTTCATCAGGAATGGTGTGCCACTTGCCCTGATGGGCTACTAACTGATGTACGAGTTCATACTGCTCTGGCAATGCCAAGCTCACCAGTGTCCTTTGCCCATGCCTAAAGCGGATGCGTCTTCTCTTGCAGGTTTCTGGATCGCAACAACCATCCACTGGTAAAAGGTGATCCCCTAAAAGTGCATTGACCAATCTGCTTCTAGCACTACAGTTCTGTCCCAGGACAAACAGACATGGCCGACAGCGAACTGTCCCCTTCAAGTAGTCTTCTTCTTGTCTTGAAAAACTCATGCAATTCAGCTGACCTGGGGGTAAAAGAACAAATGCCACAGAGTTAAAAAATTAATAAAATCGTATAGATGTTGAAATTTCAGATAAATATATAGCGCTAAGTGGAATTTCTATCTAGATATTTTCTCAACCTCTTGATTCCTCAACCCTCTACACGTGACTCTTCAGGTAGTCAAATAATGGGAACCTTCAGAACTGCTCAGGTTTAATCTTGAACCTCGGGCACTATTGTCACTAGTCTATATATAAAAGAAAACTGGACTAACAGGTTTTTACAGGGGAAACCCCTTTTACATCTCCTTGTCAGCAACCATCATCTGTAAGGCTATGTGCGCACGTTGCGTAAATACATGCAGTTACGCTGCGCTTTGCAGCGCAGCGTAACTGCATGCGTCCTGCGTGCCCTGCACAGTCTATGGAGATTGTGCAGGGGCCGTGCGCACGTGGCGTTTAAGAGCGCAGCGCTTCGGCTACTGCCGAAGCGCTGCGTAAAAAGAAGTGACATGTCACTTCTTTCCTGCGCTTTGCCGGCAGCTCCTGCTCTGTCTATGGCAGGAGCTGCAGGCAGAGCGCATGGAATTGGCTTCACTACGGACATTTCTGCAGCGATCTAAAGCGCACATGTGCTCTTCAGATCGCTGCAGAAATTTCTGCAGGGCTAGTACGCAATGTGCGCACATAGCCTAAAAGGCACACAAAAGAAAGTTATATACAAAAAGTGAAACCAGTGGCCAAACTATCCTAGTTGAAATGAACTTTGAGTCCGGCCTCTAGTGGCCAAACCAACAAGAATAGGCATCCCAATACCTCCTTTAAAGTGAAGCAGCAGTCAAGAAGGTATGCAGGACGCTCAATGGAACAGATTGACACCAATTCCAGGACTATCGTAACGAGTCCCAAAGACTTTGATAAGAGCAATAGTCACACACGTGCTCTGCTTCTCTATTCAGATGGAGGACATAATACTCTTGCGACCAGTGGGTTTTTGTTTTTAACGGGACTGTAGCACAGAATGACTTGATGTACAGGCACTCGGGGAATCATCGCATGGCCAAACCCTAAGGCTAGGTTCACACACTGCGTTTTTTTGACGCTGCGTTTGTGCGTTTTTTTGCGGCAAAAAACGCACAAAAACGCACCAGTGTCAAAAAAGGTCTGATGTAATTTCCTTCTTCAATATGTTCTTCATTCTCCACTAGTGTATGCAGGAGAGCAGACAGCTGCAGAACTACAAGGCTCAGCATCCTCCTTCCAGGACTGTATGCAGGATTTCTTTGCTCCCTCCCCCCCCAAACAAAAAAAATGACGTGGGCTTCGCCATATTTTTGTATGCTAGCCGGGTACAGCAGGCAGGTACGGGCTGCCCCCAACCCCCAGCTGCCTATTTGTACCCGGCTGGGAACCAAAAATATAGAGAAGCCCTTTTTTTTTTTATTTCATGACTTTCATGAAATTATACAAAACAAAAAAAAAAAAAAAAAGAGCTTCGCTTAATTTCTGTGTCCAGCCGGGTACAACTAGGCAGCTGGGGATTGGAATCTACAGTGCAGGGTGCCCATGATTTCTGGGCACCCCCGCTGCGAATTGCAGTCCGCAGCCACCCCAGAAAATGGCGCTTTCATAGAAGCGCCATCTTCTGGCGCTGTATCCAACTCTTCCAGCTGCCCTAATGCCGGGTGGCTCACTGGGTAATGGGGTTAGGGCTAGCTGTATATTATCAGCTGGCCCTAAGCCCGAAATTCATGGTGTCACGCCAATATTAGACATGGCCACCATGAATTTCTAGTAAAGATAAAAAAAAAAAAAAAAAACACAACACAGAAAAATATTTATTGGAAATAAAACACAACACAATTAGTGACTCCATCTTTATTGAAATAAAGAACCCCCCTCCGCAGTAATCCTGGGTCAAGGGTCCTGCGCCGTCCAATCCAGATCCAATATCATCTGATCGGTTTGCTGGAAGGCAAAGCGATCAGATGATGTGTCAGGATCAAGTGCCTGAATCACACATCAGCCGATTGTATAAAAGCCGTTTATACAGTCAGCAGATGCATCGGTGCAAAAGAAAAAAAAAAAACCTCACTTATGTGCTGATTACCGGCAGCTCCTAGAGCGAGTCTGATCCCGTCCGATCGCTGCAGGAGCTGCCGGTAATCAGGGATGAAGTCTCCTGACGCATCCGCTGATAGGTTAAACCGGCCGGACGCTGGCATCAGCCCGAGACTTACGATCAGCTGATGAGTCAGGTGACTGCATCAGGTGATCCATCGCCAGGTCCTGCAGGCATACGTACCCGGGGAGACTGCACACACCCGGAGCGGCGGTACCGGGAGGAGATGGGAGCGGGCATGGCACCGGGAGTCTGCAGACAGGGGAGTATGACTTTTTTTCTACTGTTCACTTTTGATTTCGCAGCCGCTTCCACCTCCCGCCCGAACATGGTGCCGCACAGCAGCATACATGCACAGGACGGGAGGTGGAAGCGGCGGTGACTGTAAGGGAGGATTCACGCTTCTGTGTTTACTTACAGAAGGAATCCTCTTTCTGTACACGTCACTTTACTACCCCCCTCCTGCGTTTATAGCTGCGTTTTTGGTCTTAGAAACGCAAAAAAACGCAGCTATTTGCGTTTCTCATTGCGTTTTTCAACAACCCATTGCACTCAATGTATGAAAAGCGCAGTGAAAAACTCGGGAATAATTGACATGCTGCATTTTTGTGGCACCACAAAAACGCAGCTGAAAAAAAAAACGCTGTGTGCAGACAGCAAAAATGAAAACTCAGACTTTGCTGGGGAAGCAAAGTCATGCAGTTTTCTGAGTAAAAACGCACTCGAAAACGCACTGTGTGAACTTACCCTTAAGTGCACCTACCACCTGTCTTCCATCTCTACCCTCCCTGCTCTTTGACAGCTGTAGCTTCATAGAGACAGCGAAAGACTTCGGGCCGTTTCACACATCCGGCATTTCACCGGATGCCGGATCTGGCAAGCATGCAGTACAGTAGATTAATTTAGGCTGTGTGCACACGTTGCGTTTTTTACCGCGGAAACGCTGCGTTTAGAACCGCAGCGTTTCAGTGGCAAATTGCATGCGTTCAGCTTTCCCAGCAAAGTGTATGAGAAAGCCGAAAAATCAGTGCACACGCTGAGTTTCTAAACGCAGCGTTTTGGATGCCAAAAATCGGTGCGGAAAGAAAAGCAGCATGTCACTTTTGCGCGTTGTGGCTGTGTTCACTCCCCCATTGAATCAATGATGTGGATCAGAACGCAGCCACACCGCAGTGAGCTGCTTTTTTGTTGCGGTCCGCGGGCTTTGTCGGCATGCCAGAACGCAGGCATTTACCTGGAAGTGAGGTCAAGAGGTTTCCTGTTGACCTCACTTCCCGGCAAAGTACTGGAAAGCCCCCGGTGTCGCCAAAGTGCCCGCCCCGACCCCCCTCCCGAAAATCCAACATGGCCGCGCGCACAGTAGCGCACCGGCCGCCCTGCTCCTATGATTTCTGTTGCATGTGCCTTGAGACATGCGACAGAAAAATGCCCCCCAGGCCCTGCCAGGTCACCCCCTATTCCCCCCGGTATTCCCCCTTACCTGTCCGGGTCGCAGCGCTGATCCCCCGCGGCCCCCTCCTCCTTCACAGTGCACGCTGGCCGGTCACATGAGCAGAGCAGCTGACAGCCAGCACTGTGTTCAGAGAGCTGTGCTGGCTGCTCGGCACTCTGCAGCTGTAACCCCGGGGAGAGTGGGTGCAGATTTTTGGCACCCACTCTCCTCAAATGGAGGGTCTGCCCTCCTAGAAAATGGGGGATACGTTCCCTGAACGTGCCCCCATATTCTAGAAGGTCCAGAGGCGACGTGGGACGTCCAAATGGATTTCTGCGGACCCATTTTTTTTTCCAAATTATTTGATTAAATTGGAGAACAAGGGAATGATTTGGGGAGTGTTTTTTCTAATAAAAAATGTGTCATTTTTTTTTGCTTTTGTTTACTGTCAATTAGTTAGGTCTGGTATCTAATAGACGCCGTGACATCACTAATTGCTGGGCTTGATGCCAGGTGACATTACACATCTGGTATCAACCCCATTTATTACCCCGTTTGCCAATGCACCAGGGCGCGGGATGAGTTGGGGCAAAGCGCCAGGATTGGCGCATCTAATGGATGCGCCACTTCAGGGCCGCGGCCTGCTATTTTTAGGCTGGGAAGAGTCCAATAACCATGGCTCTTCCCACCCTGAGAATACCAGACCCCAGCTGTCAGCTTCACCTTGGCTGGTGATCTAATTTGGGGGGACCCCACGTTATTTTTTTTTTTTAATTCTTTATTTATAAATAAAAAAAAAAGCCTGGGGACCCCCACGCCATTTTTTTCATTTTTTTTTTTTTTTTTTTTGGATACATACTAAGCTAGGCACCCTTTAGTGCCATATGAAAGGTACTAAAGGTGCCAGCTTAGAATATGCAGGCGGGGGTGGGACGTTATATATATTTGACATCCATTCATCCATTGACGCTTTTTAGGCTGTGTGTCCACAATCAGGGTTTGCAGCGTTATGGGTGCTGAGGGTTTTCCCTGCGTCCATAACGCTGCGTTGTGCAGTAGAAGCACAGTGGAAGGATTTTTGGAGATCCCATGCCCACTGTGCTTCTTTTCTCCGCAGCATAAACTGACCGGTGGCGTGGCTTCCCGAGCCTCAGCATGTCAATTTATGCTGCGGCGACGAGAGTGTTCTCTGCAGGTAGAAATAGAGCTAAAGTCCACAGCAACCTGAACCCAAATCGTGGGCATGGGCAGCTGCAGGAAGGCTGACACTGTGTACTAGACGCCGTGTCGCTGGATCATGGCCACATAGCCTTAGGCCTCTTTCACACGTCAGTGATTCTGGTACGTTTGTGCTTTTTTCTAAACGTACCAGAATCACAGACATACGCAGACCCATTATAATACAACAAAGATTTTGTCCCCAAATCAGGCAACAAATGAGTGGTTCATGTTAAAATATAATTTTTATTACATACTTTAAAAACACATTACAACCATTAAAAAACAGAGAATAATCCTGTGGGGACCTGATATATACCCAAACACAAAATAAAATAACATTCATCAACAGGAATCTAGTAATAATAATATCTGGCTTGCACGAACCCTGTAATTAATTAGTGTATATCAAATATATATATATATAAGCTATGATACACGAGATAGATATTGCAGTGCCAAAAAAAAAAAAAAAAAAAAAAAAAAAAATCACATTATTGCATGCTGCCCTGTTTCCCATGGGGTGGAGGGACTGATCACCCAGACCTTGTGATTATTTACAATCAGGTAGCTATTTTGGCTTAAAGTTAATTAGGAATTGTTATTCATTGCAACAGGGCGAGTAGGCAATAACACGATATCGGCACTTTAAACCCATTTAGTGTGGTCTATATAATCATTTCTCCTTATTGTGGATAGCGCCCCAGTGTCTGTATGGTAGCTTACTAGCAGCATGACTATGTATAAAACAATGCATGGGAAACAGGGCAGCATGCAATAATGTGATTTTTTGGCACTGCAATATCTATCTCGTGTATCATAGCTTATATATATTTGATATACACTAATTAATTACAGGGTTCGTGCAAGCCAGATATTATTATTACTAGATTCCTGTTGATGAATGTTATTTTATTTTGTGTCTGGATATATATCAGGTCCCCACAGGATTATTCTCTGTTTTTTAATGGTTGTAATGTGTTTTTAAAGTATGTAATAAAAATTATATTTTAACATGAACCACTCATTTGTTGCCTGATTTGGGGACAAAATCTTTGTTGTATTACTTGTTACAAGTGGCATGAGTTATTTTGGTATCTTGTTGATTAAAAAGACCCATTATAATGAATGGGTCTGCTCACACATCAGTGATTTCTCACTGCACGTGTCTCCGTGCGGCGTACCCGCGTGTGCGTGATTGTCGCACGGAGACATGTCCATTTTTTTCTGGCTTCACTGATGTTCCACGGACCACGCTGTGGTGTGGTCCGTGAAACACGTGCCAGAAAAAACGTGCTTTTAAAATAAAAATCATTTTAACTCACCCAGCGTCCAGCGATGTCCTCTGCAGCCCGTGCAGCTTGCTGCTTCTGAGCCGGCTCATTGTCGCGCATATTCATGATGCGCGACACAGCCGACCTGGAAGCAGCTGCTGCGGGGGTCAGCACCAGCCGGATGCTGCACCGCGGGAGCGATCAGCACCATGGAGAGCGGGAGCGGGCGCAGGTGAGATGATTACTGAGTGCAATCACGGGCCACGGAGAACGGAGCCCGGATTGCACTTAGACAACCCACGTGTGCCGTGAATCACGGCACACGGAGGGACAAGTGCATGTTTTACACGCCAGTGAAAAACGTCAGTGTTTTTCACTGACGTGTGAAACGGGCCTAAAAGTGAGAATATTGTTGCTACAGCAACATTTTGGGTGAAGTAGCTGTGGATTCAAAATGCTTAATATACTCCTGAATAAAATCCTTGAGGGGTGCAGATTCCAAAATGGGGTCACTTGTGGGGGTTTTCTGACGTATAGGTACCAAGGGGCCCTGCTAATGTGACATGGTGCGCGAAGTTTATTTCAACTTTTCCAAAATTCAAATGGTGCTCCTTCCATTCCAAGCCCTCCCATTTATCCAACAGAATGTGGAGAAGGAAATGACACAGGTTTTTTTTTCCAAAGGTCTGTGTTCAACCAACTTTATTAACACTGACAAGTCTTAAAAGGAAAAACGCATGGAAAAGCGCATGAAAAGCGCATGAAAAGCGCATGAAAAGCGCATGAAAAGCGCATGAAAAGCGCATGAAAAGCGCATGAAAAACGCATGAAAAACGCATGAAAAACGCATGAAAAACGCATGAAAAACGCATGAAAAACGCATGAAAAACGCATGAAAAACGCATGAAAAGCGCATGAAAAAACGCATGAAAAACGCATGCGTTTGATGAGTTTTTCTCAAAAAGCATTGTTTACAATTCTCCCCTCTGCCAGAGGGTGCGTTTTTTTCCGCGCTGAAAAAAAAAAGCAACGTGTGCACATAGCCTATGCGCGCACGTTGCGTACTAGCCCTGCAGAAATTTCTGCAGCGATCTGAAGAGCACATGTGCGCTTTAGATCGCTGCAGAAATGTCTCGTAGTGAGCGCCGATTCCATGCTCTCTGCCTGCAGCTCCTGCCATAGACAGAGCAGGAGCTGCCGGCAAAGCGCAGGAAAGAAGTGACATGTCACTTCTTTTTACGCAGGGCGTCGGCAGTAGCCGAAGCGCTGCGCTCTTAAACGCCACGTGCGCACGGCCCATGCACAATCTCCATAGACTGTGCAGGGGACGCAGGACGCATGCAGTTACGCTGCGCTGCAAAGCGCAGCGTAACTGCATGTATTTACGCAACGTGCGCACATAGCCTTACAGTGGAAGCGCGACACCATGCGGTGTGCTTCATGCACAACCGCATTTGTCCACATGGTGTCACGCTTCCACTGTAAATTAATCTACTGTACTGCATGCGTGCCAGATCCGGCGAAATGCCGGATGTGTGAAACTGCCCTTAGATTGAAATAGGAAGTTGGAAAGGTGCACATACAAAAAATTTGGCCCCGCCATGATGCACCGAGTACTGGTCCTTGGTTTGAACAGTCATTCTGTGCTGACAGTCCTTTAAATGCTATTAAACTTACAGCCTTTGAATTACCGTATTTTTCGGACCATAAGACGCACTTTTTTTTCCCCCAAATGTTGGGGAAAGTTGGGGGTGCGTCTTATGGTCTGACTATAGGGCTGCGGCTGGGAATGAGGGTGCTGCGGGTCATCGGGGGCACGAGCAGGCAGCAGCAGCGCCTGCCGTGACACGTGGGCCCGCTCATTACATATGCACGCCCATCCTCCCGCCCATCTCTCAGTGCTGAAGCCGGCACGGACAGGTGGGCGGGAGGACAAGCGAGGACACGCGCATAGCAAAGAGCCCGGCCGCATGATCACCCCTGGCAATTACAGCCTGGAGTGATCATGTGCGGCTGTATTCACTGCTCCCCGCGCGTCATTACCAGCGCGAGGTGCAGTGAATCAGTGTACTCACCGTGTTGTGGAGCCGCCCCCCTGCTGCACGCGATGTCTTCCTGTCTGAGCCGGTCAGCTGATCTGTGCTGAGCCGGTCAGCTGATCTGTGCTGAGCCGGTCAGCTGATCTGTGCTGAGCCGGTCAGCTGATCTGTGCTGAGCCGGTCAAGCTGATCTGTGCTGAGCCGGTCAGCTGATCTGTGCTGAGCCGGTCAGCTGATCGGCACAGACAGGAAGACATCGCGATGCAGCAGGGGAACGGCTCCACACACACAGGTCAGCGTGCCAGAGGGGAAGATGTGATCGGTGCTGCAGGGAGTGAGGAAAAGGTGAGTATAAACGTTTATTTTTTTCTCTGTGCTATAGGATACAGGCCATATACCAGGATGGTATATGAGCACGATGGGGGCATATAGCATGATGGGAGTATATGAGCAGGAGGTATGGGGGGGGGTATGTGAACAGGCTGGACGGGGGGGTGGGGTATGTGAAACAGGCTGGACGGGGGGGGGGGGGGGGTGGGGTATGTGAACAGGCTGGACGGGGGGGGGGGGGCGGGTATGTGAACAGGCTGGACGGGGGGGGGGGGGGCGGGTATGTGAACAGGCTGGACGGGGGGGGGGCGGCGGGTATGTGAACAGGCTGGACGGGGGGGGGGGGGGGGGGGGGTATGTGAACAGGCTGGACGGGGGGGGGGGGGGGGCGGGTATGTGAACAGGCTGGACGGGGGGCGGGTATGTGAACAGGCTGGACGGGGGCTGGGGGCGGGTATGTGAACAGGCTGGGACTGGGGGGGGGGGGTATGTGAACAGGCTGGGACGGGGGGGGGGGGGGGGTATGTGAACAGGCTGGACGGGGGGGGGGGGGGGTATGTGAACAGGCTGGACGGGGGGGGGGGGGGTATGTGAACAGGCTGGACGGGGGGGGGGGGGGGGGGGGTATGTGAAACAGGCTGGACGGGGGGGGGGGGGGTATGTGAACAGGCTGGACGGGGGGGGGTATGTGAACAAGGCTGGACGGGGGGGGGGGGGTATGTGAACAGGCTGGACGGAAGGGGGGGGGGGGGGTATGTGAACAGGCTGGACGGAAGGGGGGGGTATGTGAACAGGCTGGACGGAAGGGGGGGGGTATGTGAACAGGCTGGACGGGGGGGGGGGGTATGTGAACAGCTGGACGGGGGGGGGGGGGGGGGGGGGTATGTGAACAGGCTGGACCTGGAACCTGGACGGGGGGGGGGGGGGGGGGGGGGGTATGTGAACAGGCTGGACGGGGGGGGGTATGTGAACAGGCTGGACGGGGGGGGGGTATGTGAACAGCTGGACGGAAGGGGGGGGGGGTATGTGAACAGGCTGGACGGAAGGGGGGGGTATGTGACAGGCTGGACGGAAGGGGGGGGGGGTATGTGAACAGGCTGGACGGAAGGGGGGGGTATGTGAACAGGCTGGACGGAAGGGGGGGGGTATGTGAACATGTGAACAGGCTGGACGGAAGGGGGGGTATGTGAACAGGCTGGACGGGGGGGGGGGGGGGGGTATGTGAACAGGCTGGACGGGGGGGGGGGGGGGTATGTGAACAGGCTGGACGGGGGGGGGGGGGGGGGGGTATGTGAACAGGCTGGACCTGAACCTGGACGGGGGGGGGGGGGGGGGGGGGGGGGTATGTGAACAGGCTGGACCTGGAACCTGGACGGGGGGGGGGGGGGGGGGGGTATGTGAACAGGCTGGACCTGGAACCTGGACGGGGGGGGGGGGGGGGGGGTATGTGAACAGGCTGGACGGGGGGGGGGGGGGGTATGTGAAGAGGCCTGGACGGGGGGGGGGGGGGGGGGGGGGTATGTGAACAGGCTGGACCTGGAACCTGGACGGGGGGGGGGGGGGGGGGGGGGTATGTGAACAGGCTGGACCTGGAACCTGGACGGGGGGGGGGGGGGGGGGGTATGTGAACAGGCTGGACCTGGAACCTGGACGGGGGGGGGGGGGGGGGGGGGGGTATGTGAACAGGCTGGACGGGGGGGGGGGGTATGTGAACAGGCTGGACGGGGGGGTATGTGAACAGGCTGGACGGGGGGGGGGGGGGGGGGGGTATGTGGACAGGCTGGACCTGGAACCTGGACGGGGGGGGGGGGGGTATGTGAACAGGCTGGACAGGGGGGGGGGTATGTGAACAGGCTGGACGGGGGGGTGTATGTGAACAGGCCTGGACGGGGGGGGGGGGGGGTGGTATGTGAATAGGCTGGACGGGGGGGGGGGTATGTGAACAGGCTGGATGGGGGGGGGGGGGGGGTATGTGAACAGGATGGATGGGGGGGGGGGTATGTGAACAGGGTGGATGGGGGTTTATAGCAGGATCATATACAAGGCAGGAGGATCATTACCAGGATGGGGTACCTTAGTAGAGAATTTGGGGATATTACCCCCATAACAGTGTCAGCAGCAGATCCTCGCCCCATAAACAGTGTGTCATGACCACATTTTTTGCTTAAAGTTTTTATTTTCCCATTTTCCTCCTCCTAAAACCAGGGTGCGTCTTATAGTCCGGTGCGTCTTATAGTCCGAAAAATACGGTAGATGATCATTTTTATCATGTAAAGGAAAGCCATAATCTGACAATAACATAACATTATGTTTGTCAGGATTTGCCTTCACAAGAGATTTTATTTTATCTATACAGTGGTGTGAAAGTTTTTGCCCTCTCCTGATTTTATTCTTTTGATCATCTAAAACTTTTCAGTGTGACAATCATGCAAACATTTAAAATATTAGACAAAGATCACAAGTAAAACACAAAATGCAGTTTATACATTAAGATCTTTATTACTGGGAATAAGAAATCCAATTCTACAGGGCCCTGTGTGAACAAATGATTGCCGCATTCCCCTACCCCCCCCCCCCCCTCGTTAAAAACAAATTAACTGTGGTTTAGCACATATTTGGGAAGAGGAGTTCAATTTCCTAGCCACACCAAAGCCTTTATTACTGCCACATGTGCTCAATCAAGAAATAACTTAAATAGGACCTGCATGACAAAGGGAAGTAGATCAAAAGATAATCAAGAGCTAGACATTATGCTGTTCCAAAGAACTCCAGAACAAATGAGAAAGCCTGGAAGAGGTTATAAAGCCATTTTCTAAAGCTTTGAGACTCAAGCAAACCACAGTGAGAGCCATTATCCACAGATGGCAGAAACATGGAACAATGGTGAACCTTCCCAGCAGTGGTAGGCCTACCAAAATTACCCCAAAAGCACAGCAACGACTCAAAGAGGTCACAAAAGACCCCACAACACATCGAAAGATCTGCAGGCCTCACTTAGGGTCAGTGTTCATGACTCCACCATAAAGACTGACCAAAAATGGTCTGCCTGGCAGAGCTCCAAGATGAAAACCACTGCTGAGCAAAAAGAACAGAAAGGCTCATTTCAGTTTTGCCAGAAAACATCTTGATGATCTCCAAGACTTTTGGGAGAATACTCTGTATACAAACAAGACAAAAGTTGACTTTTTTTTGGAAGGTGTATGTTCCATTACATCTGGTGTAGAAGTAACAGCACTTAATAAAAAGGAACACAAGAACAAAACAAAAACATTGGTGATGTTAATGAGATGGTCTGGGCTGTTTTGCTGCTTCAGGACCTAGAGGACTTTGCTGTGGTAAATTGACCCATGAATTCGGCAGTCTACCAAAAAAGTC
>NC_134354.1:230258281-230336078 GCF_048569485.1 Anomaloglossus baeobatrachus
CCACACACACACACACACCGGGCTCTGCACCGCGCGCACACACACACACACACACACACACACACACACACATCGGGCTCTGCACCGCGCACACACACATCAGGCTTTGCACCACACACACACACACACACACGGCGCTCTGCACAGCACACACACACACACACACACACACATCGGGCTCTGCACAGCACACACACACACCGGGCTCTGCACCGCACACACACACACACACATCGGGCTCTGCACCGCGCACACACACACACACACACACATCGGGCTCTGCACCGCGCACACAGACACATCGGGCTCTGCACCACACACACACACACACACACACACCGGGCTCTGCACCGCACGCACACACACACACACATCGGGCTCTGCACCGCGCACACACACATCGGGCTTTGCACCGCACACACACACATCGGGCTTTGCACCGCACACACACACACACACACATCGGGCTTTGCACCACACACACACACACACACACACACACATCGGGCTCTGCACAGCACACACACACACCGGGCTCTGCACCGCACACACACACACACACACACACACATCGGGCTCTGCACCGCGCGCACACACACACACACACACACACACACACACACACACACATCGGGCTCTGCACCGAGCACACACACATCGGGCTTTGCACCGCACACACACACACCGGGCTCTGCACAGCACACACACACACCGGGCTCTGCACCACACACACACATCGGGCTCTGCACCGCGCACACACACACACACACACACACATCGGGCTCTGCACCGCACACACACACACACCAGGCTCTGCACCGCACACACACACACACACACACATCGGGCTCTGCACCGCGCACACACACACATCGGGCTCTGCACCACGCACGCACACACACATCGGGCTCTGCACCGCGCGCGCACACACACACACAAACACACATCGGGCTCTGCACCGCGCGCACACACACACACACACACACACACACACACACACACACATCGGGCTCTGCACCGAGCACACACACATCGGGCTTTGCACCGCACACACACACACCGGGCTCTGCACAGCACACACACACACCGGGCTCTGCACCACACACACACATCGGGCTCTGCACCGCGCACACACACACACACACACATCGGGCTCTGCACCACACACACACACACACCAGGCTCTGCACCGCACACACACACACACACACACACACCAGGCTCTGCACCGCACACACACACACACACACACACATCGGGCTCTGCACCGCGCACACACACACATCGGGCTCTGCACCACGCACGCACACACACATCGGGCTCTGCACCGCGCGCGCACACACACACACAAACACACATCGGGCTCTGCACCGCGCACACACACATCGGGCTCTGCACAGCACACACACATCGGGCTCTGCACAGCACACACACACACACATCGGGCTCTACACAGCACAGCACACACACACACACACACACCGGGCTCTGCACAGCACACACACACACACACCGGGCTCTGCACAGCACACACACACACATCGGGCTCTGCACCGCGCGCGCACACACACACACAAACACACATCGGGCTCTGCACCGCGCACACACACATCGGGCTCTGCACAGCACACACACATCGGGCTCTGCACAGCACACACACACACACACACATCGGGCTCTACACAGCACAGCACACACACACACACACACACCGGGCTCTGCACAGCACACACACACACACACCGGGCTCTGCACAGCACACACACACACACACCGGGCTCTGCACAGCACACACACACACACCGGGCTCTGCACAGCACACACACACACACACACACACACACACACACACACATCGGGCTCTGCACAGCACACACACACACACACACACATCGGGCTCTGCACAGCACACACACACACACACCGGGCTCTGCACAGCACACACACACACACCGGGCTCTGCACCGCACACACACACACCGGGCTCTGCACCGCACACACACACCGGGCTCTGCACCGCACACACACACACCGGGCTCTGCACCGCACACACACACACCGGGCTCTGCACCGCACACACACACCGGGCTCTGCACAGCACACACACACCGGGCTCTGCACAGCACACACACACTGGGCTCTGCACAGCACACACACACTGGGCTCTGCACAGCACACACACACACACACACACACATCGGGCTCTGCACCGCACACACACACACTGGGCTCTGCACAGCACACACACACACACACTGGGCTCTGCACCGCGCGCACACACACACACACACACATCGGGCTCTGCACCGCACACACACACATCGGGCTCTGCACAGCACACACACACACACACACACACACACATCGGGCTCTGCACAGCACACACACACACACATCGGGCTCTGCACAGCACACACACACACCGGGCTCTGCACAGCACACACACACACCGGGCTCTGCACAGCACACACACACACCGGGCTCTGCACCGCACACACACACCGGGCTCTGCACCGCACACACACACACCGGGCTCTGCACCGCACACACACACACCGGGCTCTGCACCGCACACACACACACATCGGGCACCACACACACGGCGCTCTGCACAGCACACACACACACACACACACACATCGGGCTCTGCACAGCACACACACACACACCAAGCTCTGCACAGCACACACACACACCGGGCTCTGCACCGCACACACACCGGGCTCTGCACCGCACACACACACCGGGCTCTGCACCGCACACACACACTGGGCTCTGCACCGCACACACACACACACTGGGCTCTGCACCGCGCACACACACACACTGGGCTCTGCACCGCGCACACACACACACACACACACACACACACACTGGGCTCTGCACCGCACACACACACACACACACACATCGGGCTCTGCACAGCACACACATCGGGCTCTGCACAGCACACACATATCGGGCTCTGCACAGCACACACCGGGCTCTGCACAGCACACACACACACCGGGCTCTGCACAGCACACACACACACCGGGCTCTGCACAGCACACACACACACCGGGCTCTGCACCGCACACACACACACCGGGCTCTGCACCGCACACACACACACCGGGCTCTGCACCGCACACACACACACCGGGCTCTGCACCGCACACACACACACCGGGCTCTGCACCGCACACACACACCGGGCTCTGCACCGCACACACACACACCGGGCTCTGCACCGCACACACACACCGGGCACCACACACACACACACACACACACACACACACACACACATGGCGCTCTGCACCGCCTCCCCTACCCCCATAGGGAACACATGTAGGGAGTACATACTCACCCGTCCTCGGTCCCTGCCACTCCTGCACGTTCGCACGCTGTCTGTGCTCTGGACATATCAGCACAGTAGTGACGTCACCGCTGTGCTGAAGAGAGCACAGACAGCGGGACAGTGATGAGAAGCAGCGCTGTGCTCCTTCTCATCAGCGCTTTCAAATGTACCGGCATCTGTGATTTGTGATGCCGGTATATTTGAATGTGTGATCCTGAGCAGGGCCCCGGTGCTGGCGCTGACACCACGGCAGCCGCCGCCAGGCCCCGCCCCCAGGTCATGGGTCCCACTGCAGTGCAGGGGGAGGTTGTGGGCAGAGTACGGGGTTCGGGGGAATGTGTGGGAGGGTGCAGGGAAGGGGGCGGGGACTCCACGCACAGTACCCGCCCAGCAGGGCGGCGACATGCTGTTTCCACATTTGCATGTCAACATGGCCCTGCCCATGTTGACATGAAATGACCGGAAGCAGCAAAATCGCGGCAGGAGCGGTCACATAGCCCCTCTCCCCTGGCTCAGAGTGGTCAACAGCAGGGCAGGTAAGTGGTCTCTATCTACTTACCTGCCCCAATGTAGCCCAATAGGGAAATAATGAAAAAAAAAAAAAAAAAAAAACTCAAAATAAGCCGGATAACCCCTTTAATCTTGAGTCTGGGAAATGCTCAAATACAGCTGACTGCAAAGGCAGCTTCTTAGACATTTTGTAATCATATAAATTTACTCACAAAATAATTTTGTCCTATAAAAAAAATAACATATTATAATTCCAACAAGAACAGGGAACCATGTACAGAGGGGAAAATAAGTATTTGATACACTGGCAATTTTGCAAGTTTTCCCACCTACAAAGAATGGAGAGGTCTGTAATTGTACACTTCACTTGTGAGGCAGAATTAAAAAAAAAAAAAAAAAAAAAAAAATACAGAAAAATCACATTGATTTAAATAATTTGCATTTTATTGCATGAAAAAAAATCCGTATTTGATACAATAGAAAAACAGAACTTAATATTTGGTACAGAAACCTTGCAATTACAGAGGTCAGACGTTTCCTGTAGATTCTGTTTCTCTCAGTTGAAGTGTACCTATGATGAAAATTTCAGACCTCTCCATTCGTTGTAGGTGGGAATCGAATGTGTCAAATACTTATTTTCTCCACTGTATAATTTTAGATAGAAATAAAACAGACTTTGCATAAATCAATAGTACAGATGACAAATATAAAGTGTGTAAAATAGGTCATGAGATAGCTTTACTTTGAATTTCCAATCTCAGGCTTTTCTTAAGTACAGCTCACTCAATGTTTCACATCAGATTGCTTCAGTCTATGAAGAGGGGAGGAGGGAGGGAGCAGGTTTGTTGTGCATCATACTCCAGGAACAAAGAAACTGATAACAGAGCTAATAACTTGATGTTTGGCCTTCTATACCTAATCTAGTCCTCATATAAGTCCTCATTAATCCTGTTGCTGTATTTTCCCTGCATATTGTATGTATATTGTATAGACGCTATCCTCCCAAAGTACATGAGCTCAAAGAAAAAACAAACATCAAGCATACAGAGAGAGCAAACAGTATACTGGACTATTGATTTATGCACAGTTTATTGAAAGTTTTAAATATACTTTAAGAAGTAATGACCTTAATCTTGTTATCCTGTTCAGTCTAGCAATTCTGAGATGAGTGCGGCCTTCCTTCTTTCTGAGTGGACTTTTTACCCTTGCCTGTAGAGGAGGAGCTTCACTGGTGCTCAAGTGCAGCACAGACTTCTCAGTTATCACAAAGCCTAGATCCTCAGGCTACATACATTCACACACAGCGTTTTTGCGGATACGTTTTTTTGCAGTGAAATGCAGTGACTCTTGGCATCCCAGCAAAGTCAATGGATTTCAAGATAGGACATTGACACATCATTTTGTGAGGATCCATTTTGGGCTCAAAAACGGATCCTCATAGAATGAGCAGTCAATTTGTGTGGCATTTTTCTAATCTGCTTTTGCTATTGAAAACATTATCTATGAGCTCAAAAAACTTTCGGGTGATGCGGTTTTTTTAAAAAGCTGATCTGCTTTTGCAGCTAAAAAACGTATCCTCAAAAAACGCAGCAAAAACGCTGTGTGTGAATATAGCCTTAGATCAGGAATAGAACAGACATTTATAGGACACTTCATAACTTTCCCAAATGCCTATGAAAATATTCAGCACATTCTGCATTGTACCCAATTTATTAAATATTTTAGGAGTCGGTCCATTTTATTCTGACTCAGACTCCACCAAAATGAACTCCGACTCAGAGACTCCAACTCCACTCCGGTGTGTCTTATAAAACGAAAAATACGGAATATTGTTTCACGTTTTGCACAATAAAACTATTTTTATAGAAAAATGTTTTGCATATTCTGAAATCTCGAACTATTTTACAGTTCTGCTAATGGAGCTGTTTGGAAAATACATTTCCAGAGATACCATTTTTAATTACATTAGCCTTTTTGAGTGTGTTTTATTCCACTTTTTGTTTGGTGGTTTTATTAAAAAGTATAGTTGCATGCAAGTTTTTGGGTTTTTTTTTTTTACCGGTGATGACTGAAGGGGTTAAATAGTGTGATCGTTTTATAGGTCAGGTTGTTCCAGATGTGGCAATACCAAATAGGTTTACTTTTTTTTTTTTGTTTGTTTTTACATAAATATACTGTGGTAGATCAACTCACTTCGCTGCTTCATGAGGTAGCCAGAGGAATACTTTTCTATTAAAATGGTCAGCAGGTTGAGTAAAAGGCTTCATAAACCGCACCAGATAAAAGTAAAAATGAGCAGCCTTTTCGGCATAAAGAAAACAAACCATAATCAGTCCATACATCTGCAGGGTCCGCACACTCAGAATCAGGGTTCATTATTTGCACCAAGAGCTACCTCTGGAGGCATTGCTACCTCTAGACACAGAAATGATTCCAGAGGCCTTGCTTTTACCTGCTGGACCACACACTAGGGTGGAGATATATGACCAGCCATCTCTGACTGTTCACAAAAAAAAAACCAAAAAAAAAAAAAAACCAACAACCCAGCTGCCATGCTAGGTATGGGGGAAGTACTACACGTATGGTGACAGGGAAGGAAGATACTGTAAGGAAAGGGGAAGATGATGACCCCTGAGCAAACCTTTCACTGGCCCCTGACTTCCCTGACCACCCTAGATAGGTTCCGCATCTATGTGTTGAGCAGGATACCTGGCCCTAGTGGACACTGAACTGGGCCTCAGGTAAGGAACGGATGGGATGAGCACTTAGTCAACCCCACTAGGCTCTAAAGAAGACACAGGGAGCGAACAAAACACCTCTACAAGAAGACTCAGGAGAGAAACAGCCACAAAACGACAATGTTTCTTCAAATGATTGTAAGTCGACTGCTTGCATCCAAGGCCTTTGTAGGAAAATAACTATCATTATTCGGCAATACCCTTTGTTAGATCCAAAGTGGTAATATATTGTGTCGGTCCCAGCTTCTCAAAAAAACTCATCACCTGAGGCACCAGATTGGCGTTAAACTTGGGGACCTCATGCAGCTTCCGATAATCGTTGCCGAATCCCCAGTCACCATCAGGTTTTGGTACTAAAACAAATTGGGCTTGATCCAACATCCACTTCACCTTCTTGGAAATGAGCTCTAGGCAGTCCTTGGGGAGCTTCAAATTCACCCACACATGACGCTCCATCAGAGCTTGATGCCCCACTATCTACGTATGTTCTGGCAATTCTGAAAACAGGTCTCAATTTCACCGAGTAGCTCTTGATACTGTTGTTTCTGGGCCGGTGACAGTATCCCCCCTGTCACCATGACATCTTTAATATGGACTTCGGGAATAGCCTTCGAACACAGTTTAAACCGGCTCCGTATCTCGCCACGGCTTGAAGATGACGTGGCACACTTTCTGTAGTAGAGCTTCTGTCTTTTGGGTTGGTGGACCTTCTAGTTTTCCTCAAGTTTTTCCACCACTTCGTATGGCCCACACCATTTGGCCAGAAACTCTCCACCGTAGGTATCAGTACTAACGCTCGGTCTCCAGGGTTGAATTGTCTCACCCTTGCTGAACTATTGTATACCTTCACCTGGCCCTAATGGGTCCAGAGAAGACGTTCCTTCACGATAGGCATCACCTCTGCAATACTCCTGCATCTGTGCCACATGTTTGATATTGGTCCTATAGGGTGTAACCTCAGCTTCTCAGGTCTCATTCGCTATATCTAGAAGGCCTCAAGGATATCAATCATAAAAGGAGTTCGAACAGGAACTACTCTAACAGAGATATGGAAGTAGACAATCCCAGACTAGGCAATATTTTTTTTTACAACCTTTCTAAGCATGGCCTTCGAGGTTTTGTTGAACCTCTCTACGAGGATATCTGTCTGTAGATGATACACCCATCTTCAGTTGTGTGACCTGGAGGGCTTTACATAACTCCTACATCACTTTGGACAGAAATTGTGTCCTATGGTCAGTCAGGATCACCTTTGGAAGTACCGCCTCCAGATAATGCGTACCGTATTCTAGGATGACTAGAATAGTTTGATGCCCTCTGGCAGAATTTACCATTTAGAACAGTAACATTCTCAAATGCCCCTTTAAGTGTAAGGTCATTAATTTGAGCAGTCCCAAATTCCTCTCAGAGACCCCAAATCCGGTGTGTGTGCCTCATGGGTTGCTGTCTCGTTCTCACTGCCAACCAGCACACACAGGGGGAATTCATCAGCTTCCAATGAAGTCTCGTTAAGGGAGAACAGGCCTTCATCCAAGACACTGGGTAAGGCCTGTTTCACACATCAGTGAAAAAACACAAGTTTTTCACTGACGTGTTAAAAACGCATATGTCCCTCCATGTGCCGTGATTCACGGCACACATGGGTTGTCCATGTACAATCCGTGATACCTGCTCCATTATCTGTGACTGCACATGGAGATAAACTCACCTGTCCCCGCTCCTGCTGTCCGTGGTGCTGAACTCTTCAGCTCTGCAGCGTTTCCGCCCCCACTGCAGCTACGGAGACAAGCAGCGCTGGAGAAGAGGAGTTAAAAATGCTTTTTAATTTTCAATGTCCATGTTTTTCTGGTACGTGTTTCACAGATCACACCATAATGTGGTCCGTGGGACATCAGTGATGCCAGAAAAAACGAACATGTCTCCGTGCAGCAATCACAGGCATGCGTGTACGCTACACGGAGATACGGTCAGTGAAATATCACTGATGTGTGCACAGACCCATTGATTTTAATGGGTCTGCGTATGTCCGTGATTCTGGTACGTATAAAAAATAAAAAAAAAAAAAATATATATATAGCACTTACGTACCAGAATCACTGACATGTGAAAGAGGCCTAACCCCAACTTTTTCTACAAGTACCAGAATAAGTAAAAATCCTGGAATTCTCAGACTGGGGAGGCCTATCGTTTTTAGGCTGACCCCCAGTCTAAAAATATCAGCCAGCAGCCACCTGGAATTGCCGCATCAATTAGATGCAACTTCCTGGGACCTTACCCGGCTCTTCCCGAATTATCCTGTTGCATTGGCAAATCTGAGTAATCAGGAGTTAACGGCAGCCCATAGCTGCCACTAAGTCCTAGGTTAATCATGGCAGGCGTCTATGAGACGCCCCCTATGATTAATCTGTAAGTGAAAGAATAAAAACACACCCCAAAAATCCTTTATTTGGAAAAAAAAAACAAAAACCAAAACACCCTCTTTCACCACTTTATTAATCCCCAAACACCCCTCCAGGTCCGACGTAATCCACAAGAGCTCCCACAATGCTGTTAGCCCTGCTACATCGGAAGCTGACAGCGAGCGGCCATAGAGCATGAACGCTAGCTGTGATCTCCATGGAGAAACTGAAGGGAGTCATGCTATGAGCGATGACCTCACTCAGGTTACCCGTGGCCACAGCTGGAGTCCTCCAACTGTGACAGCAACCACCCGAGTGACTGAAGTGAGCATTGAGATCAGCGGTGCCCTCACTCAGGTGATTTGCGGTGGAGGACTCCAGCTGTGGACGCGGATAACCTGAGTGACGACACTGCTGATCGCGCGGCTCACTTCAGTCACTCAGGTGATATGCGGTCACTGGTGAGTCCTTCACCTATGACCGCAAAGCAGGCCACAACACAGAGCGATGTTCGTGAACTCGGGCTAAGCTCTGATGTTACTGCTGTGGACCCCCACTACAGCCTGTGTCCTGGCACGGACCTCAGAGGATGACAGCACACAGAGACAGAGCAGCGCGGTGACAATGAAGTCGGGTGAAGTTCATTCTTATCGCGCGGCTCTGTCTGCTGTCAGCGGGCAGTGATGTTCTACGGTGTTGCTGTGAAAGAACAGGGATGTAGCAGAGCTGAATCGCCATGGGACCGTCAAAAGTCAGTCAAAAATGCATTAAAAACGGATCCAAAACACATGCGTTTTGGATGCTTTTTTTTTGTCAAACGCAGTGTTTACAGTTGGCAAAGTCTGCCAGAGGGTTCATTTTTTTCTCAAATCAAGAACGCAGCATACAGACATACCCTAATACTCCGAGCTCACGAGACTCTGTGTCGCAGTTTGTCTCGTCACACCAGCAACAGGATACTCCTTGGCATCCCCATGGATACAGCAGATGGGCGCCCCCCCCCTTTTTCCAGGTATCAATTGGTATGGGAGTGTGGTCTTTACTGAAGGTTAAACGCAGAGTCCTCAAGTCCTGCCACTGGTACTCCATTTATTGTCACGGGATATGACTGTGGACCCTTGAGGGTTTGATAGTCCACACTGCAGGCCGGATAAATGTAATACAAGGAGTGCTGACCCATGCTACAGGTCAGTGGCTCAGTGGTAAGGGAACAATGGGCAGCTATGTGACCTGGGTTGTTTTTTTTTGGAGTGTCAGCCTCCTTTTGGGTACTCCAGAAGGTGGATGCGGTGACAGCTGATTTCCCTAAGGATTTCTAGACCACCTGGTACCTTTCCAGTAGGCCAACCAGGTCATCCGCATTGCAGGGATCTCACTGGATAACCCAGGTCTGTACTGGTCTTGGAAGGTAGTGATTAAATCTGTCTATAACAATGCTCTCAACCATCTGAGGCTAGGATGGAGCACTGGCTGCAAATACTTCTGGACAAGATGCAGCAGATCAAATATTTGGGAGCGAGGGGGTTTGTTCCCATAACATGCCCATTGATGTACTCTTTGCGCCCTGACAAAATAAGTCACTCCCAATCGTGAGCTCAGTTTATAACCTTGGAGTACTCTTTACGCCTGCATTGCCAAGTCATAATAAGCCTTTTTTGGCTCGCCAGTTAGATATCGAGCCAGCACAAAAACTGCCCTAGATAAAGAAAAAATGAACAGCTTTTCCAGCATAAAGAAGACAAAAACACAATAATTAGTCCATATATCTGCGGAGTCCGCCCACTCAGAATCAGGGTTCACTCTTTGCACCAATAGCTACACTTATAGACACATCTCCAAACACAAAACAAATTACTCCAGAGGCCTTTCTTTTACTTACTGAACCACCCCCCTAGGGTGGAGATATGTGAACAGCCATCTCACCCATCTCTGACTGTTCACACACACACACAAAAAAAAAAAAAAAAAAAAAAAAACCCCCGGCCCTTGTCATGGCCGATTAACCCTCTCAGCACCATAATGATGACAGATCTTACATTCCATGTTTCACATCACTGAAGCTAATATAATATGTATTTATTGGTACATTTTTTTCATATTTTTCTTTACTTTGGGATTGGATTATATTATAATATGTATGAGTTTTTTATTTACTTTGTTTACTTTCATTACATGTGTTAGCAATGCAGTGATAGAAGCCTTTTAGACCATGCTTCTGTCAAGGTCTAACAGGCTTCTGTAGCTGGCTGACCTGGAGGTAAATCTGTTCCTTGTAATGACATCGCGGGAGTGATGATCGGATGGGAGAGGGAGCTCCTAAATGTTGAAATAGATATTGATCACGGCATTTAGGGGTTTAAACAGCCTGGGGAGGTGCAGGCAGAGTTTCTGGCTAAGAAAGCAAAGTCTAGGCAGCGATCTCGCAGGCACAGCTCCTGTACCCCGCACAATCACCATTAGGAACTAACAATGAAATTGGTGTATAACAGGGTGCTGCAGACCATAGCTGAAGGAATAATTTATTTTATTGCACTTCGCGTTTCAAGGACTAAGCTGTCCTCTTCCTCAGGTGCTCTGCAATAAAAATTATTATTCCTTCAGCTATGGTCTGCAGTTCCCTGTTATACACCAATTTCTTTGTCAGTTCCTAATTTTTAGCTCTTTGCAATATTGCAATTAAGAAGGCGTATGGTGCAACAGTGGACTAGGAAGGATCTGTCCACCTCCATCGCAGGAGGGGATTGATTGGTGTAATTACACCAGCTTCCTGCCCGGCCAGTTTCCTGACAGCATCTATTGTTATGGACCCGACCACAGCAGCCTGAATAGGAACTAACTCCTTCCCCATCACACGTGGAGACATAGCACCTGCGGACCTCTCTGTGTGCCAGTGTCCTAATCCAGGCAAACACTGCAGTTTGTGCAGGAATGCACAACCATCGGGGCGAGTAGTACCTCGCACTTATTTTATGCCCAGCAGGTTCCCACAGGAGCGCACACTGTTTTATTCTATTCCTGCCGCACAATCACCATAACATAACATACCTTAACATCATAGGTTGGGAACCCCTTCTCAACCATGATGTATGGGTATGTCATAGGTGGTGAAAGGTAAAAAGCACCACTCCAGCATTTTGGTTTGTTTATTTAATTTCACTGCTGGAGTGATATTTTAAATATAAGTCCCCTGCCCTGTCTTATACTCACCTGCCGCCATCTTGATCTGTTTCCAACGATTTGAGACCTTCTGGTAGCTCTGGTGTTTGGACTTTAATCACATGTCCCTTCACCCCCCCCCGCCCCCCATCAGGGTTTCGCAAGCCAAAGCCAGGAGTGGAACCCTGGCTGTGGGGGTCGTTAAGCCAAACCTCTTTCTCATGTTTAAGTGAGAAATTTACTGCAGCAAAATGGTGACATCAGGCTTTTCATCACCATTATGATATAATAATCAAGCAATTTAGAGAGAACATAAAATATATTTTATTGGGATACAACTTTGGAACACAAAAAAAAAATTTAAAATTGTATATATGGAATACACAATGCAGCAAATAGGGAAACCAAAAAAAAAACAAAAAAACAAACAGTTTAACAAAAACATACTGAACATTTGTGCAGTCTAAGGCCGCCTTCACACGTCCGTGTCTCCGGTACATGTTTGGTCCGTTTTCCCACGTGCCGGGGACACGGGCACACGTAGACACATTAAATGGGTCTGCACTCACGTGCATGTTTTGCCATGGACCGTGTGGAGCATACATGTGCCCGTGTGCTCCACACGTAGATATGTCCATTTTTCTCCGGCATCACGGCTATCACACGGACCGCAGGGATGTGATCCATGTAACACGCACCGGAGAAAACACACATGCCTGTGAAATAAAAAGAATGTCTGTACTCACCTTGTCCAGCTGTCTCTGCCGAAGCCGTCACTTGCTTCGGACTCATTATGCTCATTGCATATTCACTTCACTGCGGGCCGGAAGCAGCGACAGCGGGGAGTCGGCAGGACCGGAGACCAAAGATCAGCACCATGGACAGCAGCGCCAGGGACAGGTGAATTAGAAAGTTCCCGTCCTCAGTGTGCTATCACGGATAACACATGGAAAACACACAAGTGGCATAAAAACGGCACACGGAGGGCAATACGCACCTTTGACACGTCCGTGAAAAACGTGCATGATTTTCATGGACGTGTGAAGGAGGCCTAAGAATTACTTCTGAGAAATAGTATGGCCTCCATCAGATCCTCCTTCATAGGTGACCTCAAATCTGATCTAATTATTGTAAGGCTAGAGAACAACCTCTTTATACCAACTTGGTGGCAAAGCGGCAACATCTCCTAACAATTTCAGGGTATAAAGGAATTGCCTCATGCACAGTCACCATTTGATGAATGATTAAACTTATACTTCAAGAGCAAGTGAAACATTTTGCAGAAATACGGTCAGTTTGCTATGGTAGTGGGATCTTTTTCCTTGCAGCAACGCTTTGCTGCTCCATGTCATCCAAATAATTTTCAAAATTAAATTATTCATCTGCTGAGGCTGAAGATACAGCAGCAGTAGTACTGGTAGGACCCAAGTCCTCTTGCAGCCGCTCATCCTGACTGCTACCTCTCACAGCTTTTTTTCCTTTACTAAGCTATTGATCATTCAGCAATATACGATGACTTGGGTCCACAAACAGCTGCCAGAGGAATTTTATTTTCTAATAGTGTCTCTCTCTGTTTCATTGAAGCAGCAATGCCATATGCCATTAAACCTCCTCCTTTAAGAAAGTTATTTGACTCCTTTATGAAAATGGCAGGAGTTAAATCCTCAGCTTGTAATTCTTTAGTCACTGTAAATGGGTGATTAAGCAATTTCTACTCAGTTTTGAGATGAGTGCAGGTGTTCCTTCCAGATGCCTTTTTCTCTCCACTCTATAGGAGCTTCACTACTGATCATGGACAAAGCACAGCACCGATTCATCTCAACTAAAAGCCTAGATCCTTAGATCAGAAATAGAATACTTCATAACTAAAATTCCTATGAAAAAAATGTTCACCAAATATTGCATTGCACTACTGTAATTTATATATATATATATTTATATATATATATATATATATATATATATATATATATATATATATATATATATACACATACATACATATATATATATATACACATACATATATATATACATATATATATATATATATATATATATATATATATATATATATATATATATATATATATATATATATATATATATACACACATACATATACATATATATATACATATATACACATACATATACATATATATATACATATATACACATACATACATACATATACATATATACACATACATACATATACATATACATACATATATACATATATATATATATATATATATATATATATACATATACATATACATACACATACATACATACATACATACATACATACATACATACATACATATATATATATATATATATATATATTATATATACATACCACTGCCTGTAACACCCTTCTCCCAAAGGACAGGTCAGTTGTGGAGGATAAGTCCAGCCTATAGTGGCAAAAGAAAAAGTAGAGGGGACGACCAAGTAGCCGCCCGACAGATCTGTTCAACAGAGGCATCCGTCTTTTCAGCCCAAGAGGTAGAGACGGATCTCGTGGAATATGCCCTGACCCCTCCCCCGGGAGAAGGTGTGCCCTCGGCCGAGTACGCAAGTGTGATAGAGTCCCTAATCCATCTGGCAAGGGTGGATTTTGTAGCCCCCTTGCCCTTAGAAACCCCTTGGAAAGGGATGAACAGTGACTGAGCTTTCCTCCATTCACTAGTCCTGTCTAGGTATGTGACCAGGGCCCTCCTGACATCAAGAGTGTGGAGCCTGGCTTCTTTTGCATTGTGCGGGGGAAATCACACAGGGAGGGGAGTACAATCTCCTGTACACGATGGAAGGCACCTCGCTACTTTAGGAAGGTATCCTGGATCAGTCCGCAACACCACTCTATCCCCCAAGATCTGGGTGTAGGGGTGAACTATCGACAATGCCTGGAGGTCGCTCACCCGCCTAGCCGATGTGAAGGCAACTAGAAGAAAAACCTTCAGGGTTAAATACTTTAGGGAGACCTCCCCCAAAGGTTCGAAAGGTGGCTCCGTGAGGGCGTCTAGGACAAGGTTAAGGTCCCACGGGGGAACGCAAGGAGTACGTGCCGTCCCTGCCCTAGCCCGGGAGCAAATAAACCTAGCCACCCATCTATCTTGTGTGAGGCTGAGATTAAACAACGCCCCTAGGGCTGAGACCTGCACCTTGCGTGTACTGGTGGAGAGACCCAGTTCTACCCCCTTCTGGAGGAACTCGAGTATGGATGGGATGGGATGGGCGGTGGGTCTTCTGCCCGAACGCCTGTCTGGAGGAGAAAAGGTTTCCACACCCGCCCATATAAGGCCGTAGTCCCCGGTTTCCTACTATTGAGAAGGGTATCCACCAGCCCCGGTGAGTACCTCCCACTTAGTCAACAGTTGCCTTTCAAAAGCCAGGCTGTCAAAATGGAGAGCCGGGTCTGGTGGGTGATTAACTGGTCCCTGGCTGAGGAGAGGCTTGTCGTCCGGAAGAAGCCAGGGATCGTCCAGAGACATACTACGAAGCCAATAAAACCAGGCCCGTTTTGGCCAGAAGGGGGCAATGAGTACGACGGTAGCCCGGTCTTTCCTGATCTTCCGGAGTACTGAGGGCAGAAGTACTAGTGGAGGAAATGCGTACAGGAGGCCCTGAGACCACAAAATCTGAAGGCCATCCACTGCTACAGGATGATCCCTGGGGTTGAGGGAACAGAAACTGTTCAGTTTCCGATTCGCCCTGGTCGTGAACAAGTCCAGCTCGAGTGGCCCCCACCGAAGACAGATGTGATGAAAGATCCCCGGGTCTAGGGACCATTCACCCTGGATGAGGCGGTGTCCGCTCAGGAAGTCCGCCTTCTCATTCTCTGCTCCCCTTATATGAAGTGCTGTGAGGGACAATAGATTCTGTTCTGCCAGCTGAAAGATCCGGAGTGACAGAGAGAGCAGTGCCTGGGACCTGGTACCGCCTTAATGGTTGATATATGCCACCGTCACCCTGTTGTCGGAAAGGATCCGCACCTGGAGCCCGTGCAGGGATGGAAAGAACGCCTCCAACGCTTTTAACACTGCCATGAGTTCCCTGAAATTGGAGGAGCAGGAACCGATCTGAGTGTCCCAGGGACCCTGAATCCCTCGATGCCGAAGATGCGCCCCCCACCCCCCCCGACTGGCGTCTGTGACAATAGTGTGAGATGTGGGAGCACCAAGGAACCCCCCGCAGGAGATGAGAGGTATCCTGCCACCAGCTCAGGGAGGCCAAGGCGTCTCGGGACAGGGACAGTGTTTTCTCCAAACAGTTTCTGAACTGCTGCTGAAACCTGAGTACCTCCCACTGTAGTATCCTGGTTTGGAATTGGGCCCATTCCACCCCCGGGATGCAGGCGTTCAGTGAACCTATAACCGACATGGCTGTGCGCAAGGTCAAGCGAGGATTGTTCTGTATGGATGAGATCAGTGACCTTATTTTGGTGACCACCTCTGCAGGGAGATGACAATTGGCTGGTGGAATCCAGGATGAGGCCCAGGAAAAGTTGACGCTGCACAGGTTGTACCCTGGATTTTTCCCAGTTCCCCATCCGTCCCAGGTTGTGGAGGATGACTGTGACCCTGGACAATACGCGGGAACAGTGATCCACTGAGCGGCCCACCAGCAAAAAGTCGTCGAGGTACGGTATTATCAAAACCTCCTGCTCCCATATATGGGCCATGACCTCTGCCATCACTTTGGTAAAGACTCTTGGGGCCATAGAAAGCCCGAATGGCAGCGCTGAAAATTGGATGTATCTCAAACTGCCCTGCATGTAAGAGCAAACCTCAGGAACTGCTGGTGGGGTTGGTAAATAGGGATGTGATAATATGCGTCCCTTAAGTCGGGGACGACCATGAAAAAACCTGGAAATAGCAGGCGAACGGCTGACTTTATGGATTCCATTTTGAAGGACCGTTCCACGAGATTGTGATTTAGGTTCTTCAGGTTGAGAATTGTGCGGAAGGTGGAGTCAGGCTTCTGAATCAGGAAGAGGGTGGAATAGAACCCCCCCCCCCCCCCCCCCTTCTTGACCTCTGGGGACTTCCTGAATGACCCTCTTCTCCAGCAGTGATCTCACTTCTGCCTGCAGTGCCTGCTGTTGGACTGGTGACTGCAGGGGTGTTATAATGAAATTCCCCCGAGGGGGTGAAGTGGACTCAAATCTCAGCCCGGTCGATACGAGCTGAAGCAGCCATTTGTTGGTCGTGATTCCCTTCCAGGCTGTAAGGAACTGGGACACCTGCGTCATGGTGCAGGCTTGTGTTTGGCCTCAGGGTGTTTGCCGAAGAGGAACCCTGAAGATCTCTTCCCTCGGTCCTTCCAATGGTCCTGTGTTTTTTTTTCGCCCCCTTGCTAAAATATTGGCGTCTCCAAAAGGGCCGGCCCCCCGTGGACGGACCTGGGACAACTGGAAACCCCTTCTTTTTATCTGATGCCTTGGTAAGGAGGTCATCTAGACTAGATCCAAAGAGGCAAGTCCCTTCGCACGACATTCCACAGAGGCATCCCTTGGATTGGGCATCCCCCCTCCAATTCTTCAGCCAGAGGGCCCTCCGTGCTGAATTAGAGAGGCCCGCTGACCTCGCAAGGAGCTTGAGGGAGTCAATTGAGGTGTCCACCATAAATGCAGCTGCTCCTTGAAGCAGCGGAAGCGAGGCAATTATGTCCTTTCTTGGCGTATCCCCCTTTAGCTAATCCTCCAACTGTTGGAGCCACACCATCAGCGATCTTGCAACACATGCATTTGAAACAGCCGGCCGTAGGGCTCCGGCCGCTAACTCCCAAGTACCACTAAGGAAGCAGTCTGCCTTCCTATCTAGTTGGTCCTTAAGTAACCCCATATCCTCAAACGGCAAGGTGGTGGAGCGGGAAGCTTTAGCAATGGCCACATCGATCTTAGGGGTCCTATCCCAGGAACCCGATGCTTCCCCCTCCACAGGGTATTTCCGTTTCAGGGAGGAGGAGAGATTCAACCTCCTATCCACCTTCCCCCATTGGTCGGCAATGAGGGACTGCAGCTTCTGGGGAATCGGGAATCCCCTGCGCTTTTTTGGCATCAAGGCCCCCAAACATAATATCCTGGGTCGACTCCGGCCCCTTGGGGTCCACTATGCGCATAGTAGACCTCACGGCTTTGATCAAGGGACCCATATCTGCGGCCGAAAAGCAGGGTCTACCCCCACCGTCCGAAGAGTAGGAGGAGGAGGACGTGTCAGCGGCAGAGGAGGCTGAAGATCCCGATTCCCGAATCCTGGCCCGAAACCTCTGGCAGGGGAGAATGGCGAGACTTCCTGCGCTTCTTATGACCCTTTAGTGATTTGAGGGAATTCTGCACCTCCGCCCGGATGATGTCCCTCAGTTCTGCTGCTAACCCAGGCCCTTCCTTCACAAGGGTCTGCTGGATACAGGCTGCGCACAGGGCTTTGGAGTACTCCGGGGCCAAGGCTGACTTCCTGGATTTGCTCGCCGACGTCTGCTGGGTGCTGGTGAAGCAGGCTGCCGCTCACTGCTGCGGGGTGAAACGCCATCCATCCTGTGAGGGAGAGGTATACTCACGCGTCGCTGGACTTTAAGAATCACCGTCGGTTCATGGGCAGCACCATCTTGGATCCGGGTGCGCATGCTCAGACAGTAGCTTCCTGTCCGCACCGCGCATGTCCCCGCGTCACTTCCGGTCTTCGCTTCAGCGTGCTGCACGGCAGGGACAAGCTGTCCAGCGGGAGCCGTGTGTGCGCACAGCCCTGGAGCGACGTCGGCCAAGCTCCAGCTCCGCGCCTCACAGTCGCATGGGTCTGAGACCGTGGGGGGGTGCTTCCAAGCCCAGACACCGGCTTCTGGTAAGTGACCAGGCTTCCACACCGGGCCAGACCTGGGACAGCGATCCGTGGGAGTCCCGTCAGGACAGGAAACCTAAACTGATGTGGAGGAGAGGTACCGCCTTTTTATCAGTGGGTTTCCTGTCCTGATGTGGGCGGAACCTATCTCTCAGGTGGTGCTGTCATGGCCGATGGGGAAAAATATGGAAGTGTGAATAAGGCCTTTCATAGAGTGCGCTGGATATTGCAAACCAACGCAACTCTGTGAGAACTTGTGAAGAACTGTACGTCGCAGTACTACCTGACATCAGTAATACGTCAGGTGTCACACGGTACTCTGGACTCCCCCTTTCACCTAAACGTAATATTTCGCACCCCAAGGATAGATAATTTCAGCTTAAGAACAAAATTCTCAACATTGAAACCACAAAGGTTGGCCAGGGAGTGGCCTCAAAGGGCCAACAACTCTAGCAGCACTACTCTTATAAACATTAAACAAAAAGGAGAACATTGAGTATAAGTCATAGAAACATTTTTTTATTGAAAAACCACAATAGAGGACAATATTAAAAACGGATAAAACATCAGCATAAAGAATTATCTGGGTGATATAATATTACATTCATAATGACAGGACAGATTCTCAGAGGTAATTGTCAGATAATACAAAATACAAAGAGTAATTGAATACTGTAAATGGATAATATAGGGGTATCAAGATGAAAAATTACGAAAAAAAAATCTGGAAATCACTGCCAAAATTCTGAAAAATAATTCCAGGAGAGGGATTGATATTAAATTCTGCACACACCAAATCTCAAAATAATGGGGTTGGACCAAAATGCAAATGATAGACCCAGGTAAAGAGTTCTACCCCAATGACATAGGTGTCATGGTGTAAGACAAACTAGGGAATTATTGTTCATTGACTACCGTAGGTATTCAATAATTCATTAGTATAAGATCACATTGGCACCATCATCTCTGCCTGCAGCGGTAACAGTGTGATGTCTTTCCCTCTTTTTCCTCCTAAATAGGCGGATACTGTAATTGTACAGACAGTAGGCTAAAAAGGGGGTGGTCAATTAATTTTCCAAAGACACCTCATCCGACACAGTAAGGCTATGTGCCCACGGGAGATTACACCTACAGATTTATCTGCGGAAAATCTGCAAATTTTCTGGATTTTCCAGCTAAATCCGCAGGTTTCAGCAAGTACAGACACTCCCCATGTTATCCTATGGGACATGGAAAGTGCTGTGTCCATGCTGCGGTATGTGCGGCTGCGGAATATGCTGTGGATGTCCCGCAGTCGCACGTAATTGCATGTCATTTATTTCTGCAGAATTACCTGCAGAAATCCCGGCCCTCCACTATGGAGATAGAGGCCGGGACTTCCGCAGGTAAGCCGCACGACTGCCCACAGGTTTACCGCAGATATTTTGCTGGAATCCCGCAGTTACAAATAGCTGCAGATTCCAAGGAGCAGCTGCGGGAAACCTGCGGATATATCCGCAGGTACAAAGTCCCGTGGGCACATAGCCTGACTGTTGTGGAGGGCTGAACCAACAGGCCAAACTTATTATTTTATATACACATCTGCATCACTTAATATTGAACAGAACTAAAGGGAACCTGTCAAATGATACATGCTGCTCAGACAGTGGGTGGCCGGTATAAGCCATAGGCTGTATGTTATTTCATTCAAATGCTGCAGCATTTCAGATAAAAATGAAAAACAAAACATACTTTTAGTCTCCGGAAGCGGGCCACATGCACAAATAGTAGTCTGCTTCTCCCCACCCACTGACAGTGACTGACAGGTCTCAGCTTATACACGCACATAGCCAGACACCTGTCAGTCACTGCCAGCAGACGGGGAGAAGTCACCAGTAAGACTAGTCTATATCACAGCTTGGTCCCCGGTGGTTATTATAAATATATTTTAACCTGACATGCCACAGCGTTCCAGAGTGAAACATACCTAGCTGTGATCATACAGCCAGTGTTTGATACATGCTGCCCACAGTTTGCGCAGTATACATCAGGTGACAGATTCCATATTTTTTCCTGTAGCAGCTAATCAAAACCATATAAATGTGCCTTGATCAACAACTCCTAATCTAACATGAGGTGCCCACACAGCTCTCCACAGAGTATGATGTCCCAACAAACAATATGAAGCTTCCACAAAGCCCAACGCACACACACACACACACACACACAACGTATGATATGCTCCCACACAATGTGTCCCCCCCACTGTAGTATGATTAACCTTGTTCCACTGGTGCACTGCTCCGGTCTGTGCAGTGTACGGAGTCTCCGCACATCAGTCATGATGTAGTGAATTAATTTCCAGTCCTTATCCCCGACCACACAGGAACAGCTAGGCCACATGTGGTCCACAGGCCACCACCTGACCAACTCACAGTACCTGAGATAGTAACCCCATTCAGAGCACTGTTTCCCATTTTAGGCCCTGTGCGCACTGGAAAACGGAATTTTCTTAAGAAAATTCCGCAGGGTCTGAAAGATAAGCGCATCCGCGGTAAAAAACCGCAGCAAACCGCACCCGAAAACCACATGCGGTTTGCTGCGGTCTTACCGCGATATTTTTACCACAGTTTTGCCGCGGGTTGGTACATGTGTTTTAATGCATTCAATGCAATAAAGCACATTAAAAAAAAAAAAAAAGTCATTTCCTTCTGGGATAGATAGAGGGATAGATGGATAGAGGACAGATCAATCAACAAGCGACACGCTGCATTTCTCCCGAGCGGTAGTGTGTTCACATTACCGGCCGTGAGAAATGACCTGCAGTTACCTCTACAGTATGTCTCGTTGCGAGGTAGCATTCAGTATGTGTCAGTCGCGGCTGGATGCAAGCGTCGTGGGACCTCGGTGGATTACGCTGGAGCTGTGTGTTTGGGGAGCGTTAATAAAGTGGTGAAAGAGGGGCTTTTTTGTGTTTTATTTAAAATAAAGCATTTTTCGGTGTGTGTATTTATTCACTTTACTTACAGGTTAATCATGAAATCTGTCTCTTAGGCGCTGCAATGATTAAAGCCTGGACTTAGTGGCGGCGATGCGCTGCCATTAACTCATTACTACCCTGACTGCCACTGCATCATGGCAACCGGAAGAGCTGGGACACTCCGGGACTGCCGCATAATGGATGCGACAGTCCCGGGGCAGCTACAGGCTGATATTCTCGGCTGCAAGAGAGGGGAGGGGGGCATTAACTCTTTCCCTCGCCCTCCCCAGCCTGAGAATACAGGGCCGCCGCTGTGTGTTTACCTCGGCTGGACGGCAAAAATACAGCGGAGCCCGCGTTTTTTTTTTTTTTTATATGTCAGTTTGATTTCTATATGTATTCTATATGACTGTGTCTGTGTGTGAGTGCGATATGTGTGTATTCTGTGTCTGATCTGTGTGTGTTTACGCTCAGCTCCGCTTCCTCTTCCTGTCATAATGAACATTATGTCCCGAAACTGCGAAATACCGCAGGGAATAACGCAGGAAAACGCAGTGAACCGCACAGAATTTGCTGCCTGCGTTATTCCCTGCGGGATTTCACGATTACATTGCAGTCAATGGAGTGAAATGCCGCAGCGACGTGCGGAAAAGAAGTGACATGCAATTGTTTTTGCTGCGGGAATCCCACTACAAAACATGGAGCTGTCAAAATCCGCCTAGTGCACACAGCATTTTTTGTCCCATAGGATTTGCTGGTGAGTCACTGCAGACATGTTATGAACATAACATGTAGCAAAACCGCAGGAAATCCGCGGCAAAAAACGGTAAGTGCGCACAGGGCCTTAACCTTCTTGAACGGCTGGTAGCTGATGGTTGGGTGCTATGCCTGACATGTTTAGGCAGAAATTTGTTTTTACCATTATTGCCATCTCGGTCTACAAGCTTTGCTGTGGCCACTTCCCATAGTAACGTCATCATGTGACAGATCACATTTGTTCTCACGTTATGTGATGGACAGTTACTTTATGGCTCGGACTGTCTCAGTAGCGAAAGTGTCTGAAGGCACCAGCAAAGTACTGTGCATGTGATCTTGAAAGGGCAGTCTGTTCCCACTATTGGGTAGATCGTGGAAGAGGAAACTGGGCACAACAAACTAAACTTCTGCTGAGTAGGGAGCTGCACAACTGCTGAACTCTCTTTGCCAATTCCTTCGGAAATTAATGGAGCGTCAGGCAACCACGGTCATTGACACTTCATTCAGACGGGGAATAAAAAGTGCCCCAATCCCAGTGCTCAGTGTCAATCTCAGCAATCGGCCCCTCTCCAAGTTATTACGTATTCTGATGGTAACCTGAAATACCCATTTAAGTAGAGTGGATAGAAAGCAGAGGTGATGGGGGAGCAGTTTTAGCTGTCCTCAACCCCCTTGAAAGCACCTGAAAACAGCGGACAAGCACCTGCAGAAAGCATGAAAACAAAGGAGCAGAGCAAGGAGAAAAAGAAAAAGGCAGAGGATTTCAGACAACGTGAAAACGTTTACACCCAGTTGCATAAGTAGCAAATATCACCAAAGCATCAATACAAAGACATGTACCTAGGAATTCAACTGTCCATGCATCTGTTCGACTAAAGTTGAAAGAAATGAGGAAACCGTATTAAAGGGATCCCCAAACGCTGTCAACCAGCAGATATGGGGTTAACCTGCAGGTTAATACTGTTCTAAAGTTGTATAACTGTCCCAGCTACTAGAAATATGATTCCTCCTGGCAGCCTCTGGGTTTCAGTCATGGTGGCATGCCATCACGGCTTCTGTGACTACTGTAAGGACTCCCTGGTACTGAGTGACAGCTCAGCACTGATTGACTGACAGCAGTGTATGTGCTGGACTGTGCGTCTAGCCACAGCTCATAATGTACTGGTAGGTGAATGAAGACACACCTTTGACTAAAAACCAGAGGCTGCTGGGAAGAATAAAGTTCACTTCCTCCTGGAAGCCAGGCAATTAAATGGTACTGCCAGGCAGTTTCAGAACACTATTAATCTGTATCTTAATTCCACATCTGAAGGTTAGTAGGGGACATGACATGTTCTGTTTAACAGCTAAACGCAGCGGCACCATGTCAACACACACACACACACACACACACACACACACACACACACACACACGAGTCTAAAAGACCCATACACATCAAACGAATGTCGGTGGACGATGCCAATGGTGACCAGTTCGGACAACAGTCTAATAATGTGCATAGGGCCTCCAAACAGATTGTATTTAAAGAGCTTAGGATTTGGAATGTCAAATTTCAGATTCCTGATTTTATTTCCAGCAAGTTATGCCACCAGATGAGTGGCAGTGCCTCTCACAGAGCACAGGAGGCTCCTACGTATGGAAGAATCAGGATTTGTTCGGCTGATAGCTATGTATTGTGTGCAGCGTCTGCAGATCAGTTGAAGTGCACCCTTAAGTGTTGTAATTGTTTTATACATATATTGATTTACTGTCCGACTTCGTGATCATACCATGTTACAAAAGGTGTGTGTGAACTTGTGATTTTTTTACATTTTTTTTTTTTATAAAATAGAATACAAGAATGTTCCATGCCAAATGGGTTACAAAACAAGTTGTTTTGTTTACAAATGGGAAACCACATTGCCATTCAACACATTTTTTCCCAGATGTAGTTTTAAAATCCATGCCACTGAAAGCGTGGTGGAATGTCACTTCTTTGATTTGAATTCCTTGTGTGAAAATGGAAAACCACTGAAAAGGATTGTCAACTGTCAGAAAACGTTTGCCGATATGTACAGTTGGCCTTAAAAAAAGACAAAAAATAATAAAATCCTGTACTTTACTTGCACTCCTAACGTCCAGAGCAAGGTCTCTGCTGTTGCCCAGATCTTCGTTATCTGGCTGCAGTAGCAGTGATATCAGATCCACAGCAAGGCGGCCAGTCACTGAGCTCAGCAGCTCTGCCCAGGTAGAGTGACGTCAGATCCACAGCAAGGCGGCCAGTCACTGAGCTCAGCAGCTCTGCCCAGGTAGAGTGACGTCAGATCCACAGCAAGGCGGCTAGCCACTGAGCTCAGCAGCTCTGCCCAGGTAGAGTGACGTCAGATCCACAGCAAGGCAGCCAGTCACTGAGCTCAGCAGCCCTGCCCAGGTAGAGTGACGTCAGCTCCACAGCAAGGCGGCCAGTCACTGAGCTCAGCAGCCCTGCCCAGGTAGAGTGACATCAGCTCCACAGCAAGGCAGCCAGTCACTGAGCTCAGCAGCCCTGCCCAGGTAGAGTGACATCAGCTCCACAGCAAGGCAGCCAGTCACTGAGCTCAGCAGCCCTGCCCAGGTAGAGTGACGTCAGATCCACAGCAAGGCGGCCAGTCACTGAGCTCAGCAGCCCTGCCCAGGTAGAGTGACGTCAGCTCCACAGCAAGGCGACCAGTCACTGAGCTCAGCAGCTCTGCCCAGGTAGAGTGATGTCAGCTCCACAGCAAGGCGACCAGTCACTGAGCTCAGCAGCTCTGCCCAGGTAGAGTGACGTCAGTTCCAAAGCAAGGAGGTCAGTCACTGAGTTCAGCAGCTCTGCCCAGACGGAGTGTGGTGCTCAGAGCTGATGAGGTCACTGGTTAACTGTTGAGCTATCGACGTGACGTCACCGCTGCAGCCAAATAATGGAGATCAAGGCAGCAGTGGACACTGCTCTGGATCTTGGCAAGATGAGTAAAGTACAGAGTTTTGTTTTTGTGCTTTTACAACCAACAGTGTCAGACCTTTTTTTTACATTTGTGCATGCGCACAAATGTAAAAAAACACCGCAGTGTGTTCAATAAATGGCGCCAGAGATTACAGTACGCGCATGCGCAGACTCCACCGCCATTTTAATGAAGACCTGAGAACTGTGGCAATCCACATGTGTTGCCAGCAACAGCAATGGTGGCGCAGAGCGATATTCAAATAAAGAAAAGGGGGCAAGCCGGAGGAGGAGGAAAAACCGCTGAGGGCCTGACCCACAAAAACCCATCCATGTTGCACACAAAGTGCAGTACTTTTCTGTAATTTTGATTAAAGATATTTAATCAACCAAACATCCCACTTTTCTATAAGAATTATGCCTGGATTCAGCATCTTACTGCCTGTATGGCACGGCCTCTACCTCATAGCAAAATCCTGCTGGTTGGTCCTCTTTAAGAGAAGCACAGAGTCCAGATCACATGAAGAAATTACCCCCTCTACTCTTTGGACAGACCGCATCTGGAATACTGTGTCCAGTTCAGGGCACCACATTTTATAAAGACATCAACAAACTGGAGAAAGTTCAGAGAAGAGCAACCAGAATGGTGAACAGTCTGCAAGCTACCGTATGTCCTATGTGGAACGGTTCGGATCTGGGAATGCTTACCTTGCAAAAAAGAAGAGTGAGAGGAGACTTAATAGTGGTCTACAAGTATCTGAAGGGAGGTCACCGTGTCATTTACACATGGAAATAGAGTAAGCAATGGGATGAAACTGAAAGGGAGTGGATACGGATTAGATATTAGAAAAAAAATATTGACAGAGGGGGTGCTCAATGAGTGGAACAGGCTACCACAAGAGGTGAAGTACAGATGAGTGAGTGTGCTCACCACAGCTTGTTACTCGATCGAGCCTTGAACATTTGAGCTTGAAAATGCTTCAGCTTCCCATTGACTAACATTATACTCTGTACTCAAGTTGGGTCGGAGCACCCTGATGCTTCAGTAACGAGCAGTGCTGAGCCCGCTCGCCCATTACTAGTGGTGACTTCTCAGTCAATGGAAGTCTTCAAACAGAGGTTGGACAGACATCTGTCTGAGATGGTTTAGTGAATCCTGCATTGAGCAGTAGGGTTGGTCACGATGACCCAGGAGGTCCCTTCCAACCCTAACACTCAATGATTCCAACCCCTTGAGGACTGGGCGAATTTTTGTTTTTTGCACTTTAGTTTTTCCTCCCTTATACCAAGAGCCATAACTTTTTACATTTTTCCCATTGATATAGCCATGTGAGGGCTTGTTTTTTTGCGGGATGAGTTGTACTTTTGAAAGACACTATTAATTTGTTTATATGATAAGCAAGAAAAAGTGTGGCGAAATAGCAAAAAAAGTGAAATTCTGAAACTGTTTTTTTTGGGTTTTATTTTCAATGTTAATTTTACCATAAAACTGACCTGGCAGTAGGGTTCTCCGGGTCAATATGGTTACGGAGATACCAAACATGTATAGTTTTTGCTTTGTTCAAGTGGTGAAAAAAAATTCTGACATTTTGCAGAAAAAGAAATCTTGCTTGTGTCACAACTTTTGGAGAGCACTTAGGCTATGTGCGCACGTGTGCACTCTGCACCGCACCTAAAAGGTGCGCTTCAGAGTGCAGCTGAAAAGCTCCGTTCTGAAGCGCATGGTGCCGGCAGAGAACGTGCGCTCTGCCTGCAGCTCCTGCATAGACAGAGCAGGGGCTGCCGGCAAAGCGCACGGAAGAAGTGACATGTCACTTCTTAGAACGCGCACTTCGGGCAGTAGCCGAATCGCTGCGTTCTAATATGCCACGTGCGCACGGCCCCTGCACAATCTCCATAGATTGCGCAGGGGACGCAGGACGCATGCAGTTACGCTGCGCTACAAAGCGCAGCGTAACTGCATGAATTACGCAACGTGCGCACATAGCCTAACGGTTTTAATTTTTGGGATCTGGGGTGTGAGGACTTTCTGTTGGTTCCTAGAGCTGATGTTTTTACTGATATTTTGGGACACACAATGTTTTGATTGACTTAGCCTTAAAAGTGTATGTGCGCACGTTGCGTACAGTCACTGCAGAAATTTCTGCAGCGATCTGAAGAGCACATGTGCGCTTCAAATCGCTGCAGAAATGTCCGTAGTGAAAAAAAAAAAAAGCCGATTCCATGCGCTCTGCCTGCAGCTCATCCCAGAGACAGAGCAGGGGCTGCCGGCAAAGCACACGGAAGAAGTGACATGTCACTTCTTAGAACGCGCACTTCGGGCAGATTATGCAGGGGACGCAGGACGCATGCAGTTACGCTGCGCTACATGTAGCTACGCTGCGCTGCATGTAATTACGCAACGTGCGCACATAGCCTTAAAGTTGTAGCAGGTGAAAAACTGCAATTCTGGCGTTTTGATTTTCCTTCTCGTTACAATGTTTACAGATCGGATTAAGTCACAAACGCAGCGATACCAAATGTGTATTTTTATTTATTTTTTTTTTTAAAAAAGTTTTCCTAATTTTAAATGTGGTAAAAAGAGGGGCGATTTGAGCATTTTTTTTAAACATTTTTTACTACTTTGTGCTGCATTTAATATTCCCCTTAGAGGACTTGAACCTGCAATAGTCAGATCACTTGTTCTATATACAGTGAGTGCACTATAACAATTCCCCGACATAATGACAGCCTGCTCTCTGCGTGCGTGCGTACACACACACACACACACACACACACACACACACACACACAGTGCCAGGGAGTGATTACAACAGTCACTGTATATTGAGCAGCGATAGTTACATATGAGCAGGAGCCAGCAGCTGTAGGAAGAAAATTACTTTATTTTTTCCCTATAGCTGCTGCTGTAGTTAGCCGACTACGCAGGATTTAAAAGGTCATTTACACAGACCCATAGTTCTATTGAGCCTTACACACTTGGGTTTTTAAAGATCCCTTGACTATCAGAGCTTGTCCTATTCTTATCAGTTTTATAGATCAGACTCGGCCATTAAAGTCTATGAGCATCCAGCTAAAACAGATGAAAAGCAGAACACAGACTCCAGAGCCCCATCAGAGTTTCAGCTTTGTTTTTAGCTGATCCATCTTAAGTTTCAATGGATAAAACGTGCAGACAACCTACCTGCCTCACAGATGGGGCACGCATTTAGGGGCAAGAGGAAAAAAATTACGCTGTGGCCAACACCACAACAACCCTGTGCGGCGGTCTTTCCAGTTCCCCTGCACTACCACTTAATCTTGTGGGCAATCGGCTGTCAACTTCAAGACCACAGCTGATCAGAATGGCCCTGTGGTTTTGCAGAGGACACTACTGTTTCCTTGCAAAATGAAGTGATTGTGCAAAGGAACAGTATCAGGACTCTAGTGGAGCCGGATTATTGTGGTTTACAAGTGAACACAGCCTCAAATGGCTATTCCCAAAATAATAAGTTATCGCCTATGCACAGATGCTCCATTCACTACCTATGGGAAAGCCAAGCATTGTGCTCGGATAGCTCCAGCAGGCTCTTAGACGAGGACTATAGCAGAGGTCGAGGATGTGCATCTCAGAAGAACCCAGTACTGAATAGTGCAGCGATGCACATACTCGACCTCTGCTCCATTCACTACCTATGGGAAAGCCAAGCACTGCACTCAGGCTCTTTGACGATGACTGTAGCAGAGGCCGAGCATGTGCAGCTCTCACAGCCCTGGTCTTCCCTGCAGCAGAAGCCAGGCCCTGGGGTTTCAGAGCCCAGGAATACACAGCAATCAGTAAGTTGGCCCATAGCCTTAGTATGCGGGCAATATATTTTGGGAATTCCCCTTTAAGATTATATGCACTAGATAGCTGTATGGTTTGGAAGGGGTAAATAGGTTATTATGGGGCAAAGTGTGGGCAGGAGAGAAAGGGGTTAAGTATTGGTGGACTAGGAGGAAGGTATACTACTACTACTACTACTACTACTACCGTCACCATGTACACAGGATAGCAGTACACAGGGTGGCAGTACACAGGATGGCAGTACACAGGATGGCAGTACACCGGCGCTTACCATGCTGCTTCCCTCCCCTGCGTGCAGTCACTGCCTCCTCTCCCTCCACGTCCTGTAAACGGCGCTGAGGCAGGCCCCGCCCTCTTGTGCTGTACACGCCAGGCCCCGCCCCTATGCATGCTGTGGTCACGTGACACTACAGCAACATGCCGTGTGTCTAGTACGCTACAAAAACGTGGTGGAGGTGCAGCTGTGCACTACAGGTCCCAGCAGATCAACCTTCACGGTCTGAGACTTCCTGTCCGTGCTGAAACCAATATGGCTACATTAACAGTAAACCATTTGGTGCAAGACCAAACCAGGAAGTAGCTTGTATTCTACTGTGCACAAAGAAACGGCCCTGTAAAGCATGCTGATCTAACTGAGGCCATTACAATCACGATATTATTATACCTTATCACAGGAAGAGTCCAGAATACAGCCAGAGCTGCCACAGTGAGCAGATAAGCCTGGCTGCAGACAGGAGAGGCAGACTGCTCAGGAGCTCCCCCTGCAGGTCCCAGCATGAATAGCACCCAGCAGACTGATGCTCTCCAGACTATATTTTCTGCAGCCTGTATCCTCTCCAGCCTGTATTCTCTCCAGTTTATATTCTCTCCAGCCTGTATTCTCTCCAGTTTATATTCTCTCCAGTTTATATTCTCTGCAGCTTGTATTCTCTCCAGCTTGTATCCTCTCCAGCCTGTATTCTCTCCAGTTTATATTCTCTCCAGTTTGTATCCTCTCCAGTTTGTATCCTCTCCAGTTTCTATTCTCTCCAGTTTATATTCTCTCCAGTTTATATTCTCTCCAGCTTGTATCCTCTCCAGCTTGTATTCTCTCCAGTTTATATTCTCTCCAGTTTATATTCTCTCCAGTTTGTATTCTCTCCAGCTTGTATTCTCTCCAGTTTATATTCTCTCCAGTTTATATTCTCTCCAGTTTGTATTCTCTCCAGTTTGTATCCTCTCCAGCCTGTATTCTCTCCAGTTTATATTCTCTGCAGCTTGTATTCTCTCCAGTTTATATTCTCTCCAGTTTGTATCCTCTCCAGCCTGTATTCTCTCCAGTTTATATTCTCTGCAGCTTGTATTCTCTCCAGTTTATATTCTCTCCAGTTTATATTCTCTCCAGTTTGTATCCTCTCCAGCCTGTATCCTCTCCAGCCTGTATTCTCTCCAGTTTATATTCTCTCCAGTTTATATTCTCTCCAGTTTATATTCTCTCCAGCTTGTATCCTCTCCAGCCTGTATTCTCTCCAGTTTATATTCTCTGCAGCTTGTATTCTCTCCAGCCTGTATCCTCTCCAGCTTGTATTCTCTCCAGTTTATATTCTCTCCAGTTTATATTCTCTCCAGCTTGTATCCTCTCCAGCCTGTATTCTCTCCAGTTTATATTCTCTTCAGTTTATATTCTGTCCAGCTTGTGTCCTCTCCAGCTTGTATTCTCTCCAGCTTGTATTCTCTCCAGCTTGTATTTGTAGCGCCCCTGAACCCCTCAGGGCACTACTAGGTACTGCATCCTGACATAGATGCAGGGCCTACCCCGAGGGACCTGGAAGCCCAGTGCCAGTACCACCTAAACACATAACATCCCCAGTTTCCCACTCCCCATTAGGGGTGACTGACTAGTCCGGGACCCAATGGATGGCCAACCAGAGGCGGAACCAGTCCAGTCCACTAGAAAATAACCTGGTGGGAGGGGACAGACAGACAGTCAGACAGAGAGTCCGGTAGTGACAGTTGAAGGGGACGGACGTGTCTCCAGACGGGGTTGTATAACGGTGACCGAGGTAGAGAAGGAGAGTGGTTGCCAGGGAGTGTACAGCCAGGTACCTCTGGAACCAGAGCACCGACGGGGCACAGGGCCCTAGGTCAGGTGACAGCTTCAGGCAACCTGACAAATACCTGCACAGTGAGGGGACCTTCACGGACCTCACTGACCCAAGAATCCGGGGGCACCAGCAGTAAAGATTGAGCCAGGGACCGGAACAAAACATCGACATAACAGTGTTCGCACTGCCCGCCGTACAGACGAGAGACTGCCGACAGACAGTAAGGGACCCAAAAACTCTCCAGGCTACGGGGTCCCAACCACAAGTGAGAGGTGCCGGGGAAAGAGACTACCAGGTCACCACACCGGCACTGGGACAAAAGGGACCAGGGGTCTGAACCAGCCGTCCTCAGGGTCACAGCTGAACATCACTGTGAGTAAACAGAAGTTGCACTGCATCTCCATCGTGTGGTCTCCCTTCTTTCTGCGATGGACCTCTACATTCACTCCCTGGGGACCTGCCATACTTGCGGAGGGCCTACCATCCAGGCTGCCACCACCATCAGCCCCAGTGGTAACAGACTGTGCAGCGGCGGTTTCATCACTATAACTGCAACCCACAAGTGGCGCCACAATACAAACTCTTTCAACTCCCCTGTATATATCCCCTTTTAAAAAGCGTCCCCAGGGTCACGGAACCAGGCATTGGCCATTCTACAACTGTGACACAGCATCTCCGTACATAGACGGGCCCGGGACCGAGTACTCCATAGCCCTGGTCGACACAGCTTTTGCCTGGCGTTACGAACAGGATATGGACTGGACCCGTTAACACAGGTGCCTTATGGACTGTTTTGTGTGCAAACTACCGCCATTTTATTTCCGTGAAAAAAGCAACTGCGCCATCACTGTGGTGAAAAGGGTGCGAAAGGGGATCCCGCCCACAACTCCTGCAAGCGTGGGCAGAAGAAGGCAGTGCCCTGACCCGGAAGCTCCCGAAGTGCTCCAGTCCCTGCGAGAGTGGTGAGAATAACCTTCGGGAACGGGAAAAAGATGCAGGTGCAAGGCGAGGGGAATGCAGCGGGACCTGGACGGGAGAGAGGTTAGAGGCGGAGGTCCAACGGCTGGGCTGGACGATGCGGGTGCAGCAGCTCCGGCAGATCGCGGAGTGGCGAGCAGAAATGATGGAGGAGGTGGAGGCCATGCAGGCCCACGAGCACCGGGTGCCGATGGCAGAGATGGCACAAGGACCCTCCTAGACCGCTGCAACCCGAATGCTGGCACCGTTCGTCAATTGGACCACACCACCGACCGACCCGGCCAGACCGGACAAGGCCGCATCACCTCCGGTGGAGAAGGACCCAGGTGTACCGCCTTCCCTGGCCCGACCAGACCAGGTCACATCACGTTCTCCTGCTGAGAAGGGCCAGGATGCATCGCCTTCCTCGTCCGAGACCGATCAGGCCACACCTTCACCGGGAGCCGCGGAAGAGGACACCGCCTCCGCCAATGATGACAAGGTACTGTTCCAAGCTGCTCAGGGGGCCCGCAGCGAGCTGCCCTGTTCCGGATATGGAAACCTCTGAACCAGACAATGTGGGAGCAGCAATCGCCACCTGGGAACGGGCTCGTGTTGAGGAGGACACCTGTGGGGCAGATCAGTGCACCCAGACCGTGAGTGCTTGTACCAGGAGGCCTGCTGATCCAGATGGCCCCCTTCCTGCACTGTGGTAGCTCAACCAGGCTACCCAGTTTTGTTGTTCAGTTAAAAATGTTTGCATAACACTGCATAGTTTGATAAAAAAAAAAAAATGGACCACTGGTCATTGGACTGGGAATGACCTGAACTCTCGCAGTGTAAATAGTTGCACCATTTCTGCCAATACCAGAGTACCAAACCCTGCCACAAGGACACTCATTAACACCACCAACAGGAGAGGAAAAGGTCACAGGAAGGGTCCCCAGAGTCATGGAACCGGGCATCGGCCATTCTACAACCGTGACACAGCATCCCCGTACATATACGGCCCAGGACCAAGTACCCCATAGCCCTGGGTGGCACATATTCTCTCCAGTTTCTATTCTCTGCAGCTTGTATTCTCTGAAGCTTATATTCTCTCCAGCCTGTATACTATTCCAGCTTGTATCCTCTCCAGCTTGTATTCTCTCCAGCCTGTATTCTATCCAGCTTGTATTCTCTCTAGTTGGTATTCTCTCCAGTTTCTATTCTTTCCAGCTTGTATTCTCTCCAGCTTGTATTCTCTCCAGCTTGTATTCTATACAGCTTGTATTCTCTCTAGTTGGTATTCTCTCCAGTTTCTATTCTCTCCAGCTTGTATTCTCTCCAGCTTGTATTCTCTCCAGCTTGTATTCTCTCCAGCTTGTATTCTATACAGCTTGTATTCTCTCTAGTTGGTATTCTCTCCAGTTTCTATTCTCTGCAGCTTGTATTCTCTGAAGCCTATATTCTCTCCAGTTTGTATTCTCTCCAGCTTGTATTCTCTTCTCTCCACCTTTTATTCTCTCCAGTTTCTATTCTCTCCAGCTTGTATCCTCTCCAGCTTGTATCCTCTCCAGTTTGTATTCTCTCCAGCTTGTATTCTCTTCTCTCCACCTTTTATTCTCTCCAGTTTCTATGCTCTGCAGCTTGTTATCTCTCCAGCTTGTATTCTCTCTAGTGTGTATTCTCTCCAGCTTGTTTTCTCTCTACTTTGTATTCTCTTCTTTCCACCTTGTATTCTCTCCAGCCTGTATCCTCTCCAGCTTGTATTTTCAGAAGCTTATATTCTATGCAGCTTGTATTCTCTCCAACTTGTATTCTATCCAGCCTATATTCTCTGCAGCTTGTATTCTCTCCAGTTTGTATTCTCCGAAGCTTATATTCTCTCCAGCTTGTATCCTCTCCAGCCTGTATTCTCTCCAGCTTGTATCCTCTCCATTAGACAAAATGAAATACAGGAATTCATTATATACATGTCATAAGCTGACCGAAATCTCCATATCATAGATTAGCAAAAAAGATTGACTCAGTCCAGAAGTCTATAAATTATCGCAATAATAGCATAAATACACACAATTGTTGAAAAAATACAAAGTATTTATTATTTTAAGTGTGATACATGCAAAACAACACAAAAAAAGTATGTTAAAATGATCACAACACAACAAAAGGGGGCGGTGTGACAATAAGTGGGGCCTTTGTTAGATATGTGTAACCCACACATAGTGGGTTTCATTCAAGGGAAGAGCTCAAATAGATGAAATTATAACAATGAAAAATTCAATCAAATACAGCAGGGATCACAAATAAGCACAACATACATAATGGTCTTAAATAGGATTATATATCCAAAGGTGACAATGATTCATGGTAATATGAACAAGGTTTACTTTTAATTATAGATAGATGGCTGGTTTATATATCAAATACACTGAAAGGAATATATGAGACCAGATTGGTTTATATTGGCAAGCAGTGTACATAGTCAAACACAGCCAAGTATAGATGGACATAAATAATCAATGATCACCAATGAATCACCGCGACCAGTTACCACAGCTGCTAGATGGCATGAGTACTAGGACTACATAGTCCAGCCGGCCACAGCAACAATGCTGCACAAGCAGGTAAAAAACAGAGAAAGGTTAAATAGCCATAGGATAGAACAGGACCGCTGATCCCTGCAGAAAGTCGAGGCCACACCAGAGTACACCGCCCACACCTGACGCGCGTTTCGCAAAGGCTTCGTCGGAGGTGTGGGGGGTTGTGAATCTGGTGCCCTTAAATTCCCCTCCAATGCCGCCTGTTGACCTATAGCGGCGCACGTCGGCTCAGTGACGCCCATCCTCCTCTGCATCGCAGCGTCCAGGCATCCATGGTGCGCAACCGCAAATCACGGGCACCTATTGGACGCAGGGAGGAGGGGAGTCCCGGGGCCGACGCGCGCACAGGTGAAGGACTGTCAATCCAGCGACGCCCATCTCCATCTGTACGTCGGCGTCAAAGAGCCCATGGTGCGCAAGCGCAGCTCACGGGTGCTTATTAGACGTCAGGTGCAGAGAAGAGAGGAGTCACGGGACCAGCGCGCGCACAGGCATGAAGCTAAGGGCAACATTTTAATGAAGGGCAGGAGAGAGGAGGCTAATAGTGGGACAAGTATGCATAGAGATTGGCAAACAAATATATATAAAACAGACAATCCGTATGTATGGCAATCAACATATGTATTAAATCCAGTTGTAGCAATAGCAATAAATATGTTTACAATATAATAAAAATCCAGCACTGAGGATTTATCGCCAGACATCGCCTCCTCAGTCCTAGCTGCGCCTAGTTGTATCCTCTCCATCCTGCATAGATTGCATCTGCTGCATAAAACCACAAATGGCAAAAATGTGCACCACTTCATCATGGGAACTGGGCTAGGCAAGTATTTATTAACCAATAAAATATATGAATAAATCTGCTGTGCTGCTGATCAAGAAGATGTCTAATGGACTTGATGTTGTTGAACAAAAAAAGCAGGTTTATTAATCTACGCGTTTCAGAGCTGAACAAACTCCATCAGGAAATAATGCCTTACTATTGCATTTACTGCTGGTTTTATTCCAGCATACAGAGCAACAGCAGCTGACAAGTACAGCTACATAGAAGGTGTGCCTGACAGAACCCAGCCAGATGAGCCATACCATACTATCTACAACGTTCATTGCCCAGGTGATGCCATATTGTGGGCTTTTTATCACTTTTTAATCATACTAAAATGTATTTATCGGTATACTAATGTGAGTGGGTAGAGGAGCATCGTACTTTGTGGAAACATTTTTTGACGTCCCTGGGGTCACTATTTGTTTGTCTGTGCACAGAAAGGTTAGAGGTGTAGCTTAGCACAAATACGATTTTTTTGTGTCACGTGTCTTAATAGGTGTCCATCTCTCCCACCTTTGGTATATGGGATGTACGCTCTAATATAGAGGTGCACAGCCTTTTTTTCAGCCTAAGTGCCAAATTTTGTGATTGCACCACTCGGAAGGGCCACGTGAAATTTGAAGAGGAATTCTGATACAAGGCAAATGTCCAGAGTGCTACATAAGATATAACCTTATAAGGGGGCTCTATTTCTGGAACTTCCACTATTGTAGACAAAGAGGGTCCTCTGCTCCCTTATTTAGCATTTGAGAAAAAAAGTCAAGATGACGATAAAATGAGTGCAACTAACCCCATAGTGTATGACAGTTACTGACCACATAGCAGAGACTGACCGACCACATAGAGAGAGATCGCTGTAAGATGCACAGAATGGCATTGAGGGCCCCATGTAACCCCTAAACCACAGGTTGTGCACCCCTGAAATGATTACTTAGTCTCAGCTGTCCCCAATCCACAATGGCAGACAAGCACCAATATAACCTCTTCATAATCAATTACTTATATTTACGCCATTGATCATGTCCTTACCTCTAATGCGGGCTCACACACTGAGCCCGCATATTTCTCTGCACTTGATGACTGTTTAAATCACCCATCAATTGCCTCTAGCAGCCTCGGGTAGATGGGAGATCTGATTGTGGCTGATAACCAATTAAATCCCTCTATCAGTGGGATTTAACATATGCTGGCAGGGGGGCATGTCATTCCCCGCTCTCGTCAGTGCGCCCGTGATGGGATTGCAAGGCACCGATTGGTTGTTATGTCATCCAGGGGTCAGCTGATGAGCCCTGTGTCTGTCATAATGTTCTTCCTGTGAAGGCTGGCTGCGAACCAGCATTCATAGGAGACCGTGATTTTTGCTATACAGAGCAATACATCAACACTGCTCTGTATAACACGAGTGATTAGACAATCACAGCTTCAAGTTCCCTAAGGAAACTAGTACATAGTAACCCCTTCACCCCAGGCAATTTTCTTTTTTTCATTTTTGTTTTTCCTCCCCTTCTTCCGAGAGCCATAACTTTTTTATTTTTCTGTCAATCTTGCCATATGAGCGCTTATTTTTTTGTGGGACAAGTTGTACTTATAAATAAAATCATTACTATATAGTGTACTGGAAAATGGGAAAAAAATTCTAAGTGCAGTGAAATTGCACAAAAATGGCAGTTAAGGGCGCTTTACACGCTACAATATATCTTACGATGTGTCGGCGGGTTCACGTCGTAAGTGACGCACATCCGGCATCGTAAGTTACATTGTAGCATGTGTCACGCTCCCCGGGTCCTCTGCTCCGCTTCCCGGCTCACCTGCCACGCTCCCCGCTCTCCAGCCTCCATCGCCCGCGCTTCCCAGGCCTCCTGGTCCCCGCTCCCGGCGCCCGTCGGCTTCCCAGCCCCTGCCCGGCTCTGCTGCTTCCTCCTCTCAGCTTCCTGCCCTGGCTTCTGGCACCCGGGCCGCGCGCATGCGCATTAGGGCGCGCGCGCGGTCACTGACCCTTTCCTAAAGGGCCAGTGTCCACTGACAGGAAATGAAGCACACAGGTACGGGGTATAAAGGGGTTCAATGTCCAAGGGGGCGGGGCCTGATCTTCGTGTTTCCCAAGCTAGGAGTCAGGTCTCCTTGTGTTCCTGTGAGATACTTACCTCTCTCTCTTCTAGAGCCGATCCTGCATTGCCATCCGGTCCTGCCGTATCCCGAACCCCGAACGCTGCCTATCTGCCATCCTGACAGTCCGTACCATCTCTGTTCCCTGCGGTGACCCGTCATCTCGCTCCAACGGTTCCGGACCCCGCCTGACATCATCCCGGCTTCCGAACCTGAGCTCCGTAACCCGGACCACCATCAGTGACCCCGTGGTTCCAGGGACTTTTCCATTGTGCTCTTGTGCGCGGACTGTTCTGCTACCTATAGTGCTCCGGCTACCGGACTCCTTTCCCTCATCGGGGAGTTCGGCCCAGTGGATTCACCTCCCGGGTCTGCCCATCCACCTGGCCCTAACAGTAAGATCAGGCCATGGATCCCGCCGAAGCACTAGCGGCCTTGCATGAGGAACTCCAACGCCAGCGTGAAGTCCAGACCCGCATGCTGAACTTTATGACTTCCGTGGACGCCCGCTTGAACACGCTACAAGCATCGGTCACATCTTCAGCACCTCCGGCCTCCACTAGTCAATCCACGGCTCCCGCTCCCGTGGCAGCCTCCTCGGATGCTTCCAGACTTCGTTTGGCCTCACCACCCCGGTACGCCGGAGATCCCAAGACCTGCAGGGGGTTTATAAACCAATGCTCCCTCCATTTCACGCAGCTGCCGCATTTGTTTGCCTCCGACCAAGCCAAGGTCGCCTTCATAATGTCTCACCTAGAGGGCGAGGCACTGGCGTGGATGAACCCCTTGTGGGAGAAGGAGGACCCTATGACCAAGAACCTCCAGGAGTTCCTGCAGGCTTTTCGCGGCACCTTTGACGAGCCCGGACGCGCCTCCGCGTCTGCTTCATCTCTTCTCCGGTTACGTCAGGGAACTCTGACGGTGGGTCAATACGCCATCCGTTTCCGCACCTTGGCTTCGGAACTCGGGTGGAATAACGAGGCCCTAACCGCCGCCTTCTGGGAAGGACTCTCGGGTCGAATCAAAGATGAGCTGGCTGGTCGTGACGTACCGTCCATCCTGGACGCCCTGATTACCCTAGCGACTCGAGTGGACATTCGCTTTCAGGAGCGGTCCAAAGAGGTGTCCCGTGAGAAACGTCCGGTACGGCATTCCTCTCCTCCGCAGAAGTCCGCCGTACTCCAGTCAACGGCATCTGGTGTCTCCGTCCATGAGCCCATGCAGATCGACCGTGTGCGACAGTCTGAACAACGTCGAGCAGAGCGGCTCGCCAAGGGTCTCTGCTTCTACTGCGGAGAGGGCACACACCTGCTACGCTCCTGTCCAGAGAGGCCGGGAAACTCCAAAGCCTAGGGTCGGTAGGAGAGGCCACCCTAGGTGCTGGGACTCTCTCAGACCCGGTTAGATGGACTGTGCAAGTGACAACGGGAGAGACGCGGTTCACGGCTGAGGCGTACCTCGATTCTGGGGCAGCAGGCAATTTCATCCAGCAGGCCACGGTGGACAAGTACCAGGTGCCTGTTACTCCACTCGACAAACCCCTCGTGATTGCCTCTGTGGATGGGAGACCCCTCTCTGACACCATCTCCTGGATCACCAGGCCGGTTGAACTGCGTATCGGTGCTCTGCACACCGAGAACATCGCTCTCTACGTCCTCCCACACATGTCACATCAAATCCTGCTGGGCCTTCCTTGGTTACGGACACACGAACCTTCAGTCAGCTGGGGCACTGAAGAAATCACTCGATGGGGCTCTTCTTGCCATGAGAACTGTCTGAAGACCATACAACCCATCCGGCGACCTCCGGTTCCAGAGTCCCTACCGGGACTACCCTCAGCCTATTGGTCCTTCGCGGACGTCTTTGATAAGAAGGAGTCAGAGGTACTTCCGCCACATCGTCCTTACGATTGTGCCATTGACCTGCTCCCGGGAACTACACCACCTCGAGGACGGATATATCCACTGTCTCCAGCCGAAACAAGGGCCATGTCTTCTTACATCACAGAGAGCCTGGCAAGGGGATTCATTCGGAGATCCTCCTCTCCTGCTGGAGCAGGCTTCTTCTTCGTAAAGAAGAAAGAGGGCGACTTACGCCCATGCATAGACTACCGGGGATTGAACCAAATCACCGTAAAAAACAAGTACCCCCTGTCGCTCATCCCCGAATTGTTTGATCGGCTCAGAGGAGCTCGTGTGTTCACCAAGTTGGATCTTCGGGGTGCCTACAACCTGGTCCGTATCCGCTCGGGGGACGAATGGAAGACCGCGTTTAACACTCGCGATGGGCACTATGAATACTGCGTGATGCCCTTCGGCCTGTGTAACGCACCAGCAGTCTTCCAAGAATTAGTGAACGACGTGTTCCGGGACCTTCTCTACGTCTGTGTGGTGGTATATCTGGATGACATCCTTGTCTTCTCTCCGGACCTCCAGACCCACCGAGAGAACGTGCAACTGGTTCTACAAAGACTGAGAGAGAATCGTCTGTACGCCAAGTACGAGAAGTGTGTCTTCGAACAGTCTTCTCTCCCCTTCCTGGGTTACCTCATCACCGATACCGGACTGCAGATGGATCCTAAGAAGGTCTCTTCCATTCTCAACTGGCCTCCTCCTTCTGGACTGAAGGCAATCCAACGCTTTCTGGGATTCGCCAACTATTACCGCCAGTTCATTCCTCACTTCTCTGCTCTGACTGCTCCTCTCTCCGCCTTGACCAAGAAGGGGGCTAATCCAAAGGACTGGTCACCTGCGGCCGACGCCGCGTTTGGCTCCCTAAAGCGGGCCTTTGCCTCCTCTCCTGTACTCCACCGTCCGGAGTTAAACCGCCAGTTCACCTTGGAGGTGGATGCCTCCTCCTCGGGAGCCGGAGCAGTGCTCATGCAGAAGTCCTCCTCCGGGAAGATGGTGACTTGCGGTTTCTTCTCCAAGAGCTTCTCAGCGCCTGAACGCAATTACACCATCGGTGACCGAGAGCTATTGGCAGTCAAACTGGCTCTGGAGGAATGGCGTTATCTTCTGGAAGGAGCAGTGTACCCCGTTATAATTTACACGGACCACAAGAACCTGGAATACCTGCGGTCTGCTCAGCGACTGAACCCACGGCAAGCCAGGTGGTCCTTATTCTTTGCCCGGTTCGATTTCCAGCTCCATTTCCAACCCGCGAACAAGAACGTACGCGATGATGCCTTGTCTAGGTCTTTCATGCCCATGGAGCAGGAAGAGGAGACATCCCAACCCATCATCTGTCCAAGTAAGATTATTCCGGTGGCTCCTGTCACCCTGGCCCAGATACCGCCCGGGAAGACCTATGTCTCTGAGACTGACAGGCAAAAAGTGTTACACTGGGGCCATGCCTCGAAAACAGCCGGTCATGCTGGCCAGAAAAGAACTTGGAGTGCGATTGTACGTCATTATTGGTGGCCATCCCTTCGCACGGATGTCGCCTCTTTTGTCTCTGCCTGCTCCTCTTGTGCCAGGAACAAGACGCCCAAACACCTGCCATATGGCCGTCTTCTGCCTCTGCCTATACCCACAGTTCCCTGGCAACACATTGCGATGGACTTTATTACGGACTTGCCATTGTCCTCCGGACACACAGTCATATGGGTCGTGGTGGATCGGTTCTCTAAAATGGCCCATTTCGTCCCTATGGCTGGACTGCCCTCTGCCCAGGAACTCGCGGACGCCTATATACATCACATCTTCCGCTTCCATGGCTTTCCATCACACATTGTGTCCGACAGAGGAACTCAGTTTACCTCCCGCTTCTGGAGGGCTCTCTGTAAACATCTGGGAGTAACTCTGGACTTTTCTTCAGCCTACCATCCTCAGTCGAACGGCCAAGTGGAACGGGTCAATCAGATTTTGACCTCTTTCTTACGTCACTACGTCAACGCCCATCATGACGATTGGTCCATGCTTCTTCCTTGGGCTGAATTCTCCCATAATCACCACGTCAGTGAGTCCTCCTCCAGTTCTCTCTTCCATGTCGTCTACGGACTTCAGCCTTCGGTCCCATTGCCTGTATCCTCTTCCTCGGATATCCCTGCTGCTGATGCGGTAGTCCGTGACTTTACAACCATTTGGGACTCAGTTAAGGCGTCCCTTGCACGTGCATCCCTGCGGATGAAGAGACACGCAGACAAGAGACGTCTGGATCTTCCGTGTTTCTCCCCCGGAGATCTCGTCTGGCTTTCTTCCAAGTACGTCCGATTGAAGTTACCATCTTACAAGCTGGGTCCTCGCTACATCGGACCGTTTAAAGTCCTCGGCAAGATCAATGAGGTCTCCTACAAACTGCAGCTCCCGGCCACGATGAGGAGACCCAACTCCTTCCACGTCTCCCTGCTCAAGCCGGTTGTCCTTGGTCCCTTCTCCGCTGCTGCCTGTCCGGCTCCTCCTCCTATTGCTGATGACGACATCTATGCGGTAAGGGATATCGTGGCCATGAAGACCGTACGGGGTCGACAGTTCTTTCTGGTGGACTGGGCAGGGTATGGTCCTGAGGATAGGTCCTGGGAGCCCAGAGAGAATGTGGGTACTCCTCTGATCCGTGCCTTCCTGTCCCGGTTGCGGGGAGGGGGGCGTGGGGGGGGGCTACTGTCACGCTCCCCGGGTCCTCTGCTCCGCTTCCCGGCTCACCTGCCACGCTCCCCGCTCTCCAGCCTCCATCGCCCGCGCTTCCCAGGCCTCCTGGTCCCCGCTCCCGGCGCCCGTCGGCTTCCCAGCCCCAGCCCGGCTCTACTGCTTCCTCCTCTCAGCTTCCTGCCCTGGCTTCTGGCACCCGGGCCGCGCGCATGCGCATTAGGGCGCGCGCGCGGTCACTGACCCTTTCTTAAAGGGCCAGTGTCCACTGACAGGAAATGAAGCACACAGGTACGGGGTATAAAGGGGTTCAATGTCCAAGGGGGCGGGGCCTGATCTTCGTGTTTCCCAAGCTAGGAGTCAGGTCTCCTTGTGTTCCTGTGAGATACTTACCTCTCTCTCTTCTAGAGCCGATCCTGCATTGCCATCCGGTCCTGCCGTATCCCGAACCCCGAACGCTGCCTATCTGCCATCCTGACAGTCCGTACCATCTCTGTTCCCTGCGGTGACCCGTCATCTCGCTCCAACGGTTCCGGACCCCGCCTGACATCATCCCGGCTTCCGAACCTGAGCTCCGTAACCCGGACCACCATCAGTGACCCCGTGGTTCCAGGGACTTTTCCATTGTGCTCTTGTGCGCGGACTGTTCTGCTACCTATAGTGCTCCGGCTACCGGACTCCTTTCCCTCATCGGGGAGTTCGGCCCAGTGGATCCACCTCCCGGGTCTGCCCATCCACCTGGCCCTAACAGCATGTAACAGCTACGTGCGATTGCGATTGAACAGTAAAACGTTCATCGCATGCACGTCGTTCATTTAAAAAAATTGAACGTCAGGTTGTTCATCGTACCCGGGGTAGCACACATCGCAGTGTGTGACACCCCGGGAACGATGAACAGATCTTACCTACGTTCTGCGGCTCCCACTGGCAATGCGGAAGGAAGGAGGTGGGTGGGATGTTTACGTCCCGCTCATCTCCGCCCCTCCTCTTCTATTGGCCGGCTGCCGCGTGACGTCGATGTGACGCCGAACGTCCCTCCCACTCCAGGAAGTGGATGTTCGCCGCCCACATCGAGGTCGTATGGACGGGTAACTACGTGTTACCGGGGGTTATTCGTTTGTGCGACACGTTCAACAAATTGAACGTGCCGCACATACGATTGGGGCGGGTACGATCGCATACGATATCGTATGCTGGATCGTATGGTGTAAAGCAGGCTTTACACGATTGTTTTTGGGGTCTTTTATTCACAGTGTTGACTATATGGTAAAACTAATGTGTCGGTGTGATACCTCAGGTCGGTACGAGTTCATAGATACCAAACATGTATAGTTTTATTTTTATAAGGGGAGAAAAAAAATCAGAAGTTTGTCCAAAAGAAGAATAGCGGTTTTGTCGCCATTTTCCAAAACCTGTAGTGTTCTCATTTTTCGGGATCTGGGGCTTATTTTTTGTGCTTGAGCTGACGTTTTTAAGGATACCATTTTTGTGCACATGCTATGTTTTGATCGCCTGTTATTGCATTTTAAAAAAAATTTGCAGCAACCAAAAAACGTAATTTTGGCATTTGGAATTTTGTTCTCGCCACGCCGTATACAGATCAGAATAATTGATTTTATATTTTGATAGATTGGGCATTTCTTAACACAGCGATACCAAATATGTGTATATTTGTTATTTTTTTAACTGTTTTATTTTCAATAGGGCGAAGGGGACGATTTGAACTTTTAGGGTTTTTTTTATTTTTTCATATTTTTTAAAAACTTTTTTTGAATTTATATTTATTTTACTAGTACCCCTAGGTACTCATTACACACTGCGATTGCATGTGCATTTCTGCTGATCAGAGGAGCATCCCTCTGATTAGCAGAAATGCTTCTTTCCTGTGAGTGCCTGCGCTCTGTCAGCTCTCACAGGAAGTGAGCTATGGCAGCATCAGGCACCATCGGCTGACCCCACGCTACCATGGCAACACGAAAGGCACGTCGTGATCCCAGCACAGGGCCGCCGATGGTGGCGGGAAACAGCGCAATCCCTGCCACGGCCATTTAAATCGCATTGTCAGTATTTCATAGGGCGATCTAAGGGGTATTTTACACGTTGCGACATCGCTAGCATCGGCTAGCGATGTCCAGCACGATAGCAACCGCCCCCGTCGCACATGCGATATCTGGTGATCGCTGCCGTAGCGAACATTATCGCTATGGCAGCATCATACGCACATACCTTGTCGGCGACGTCACTGTGACTGCCGAACAATCCCTCCTTCAAGGGGGAGGTGCGTTCAGCGTCACAGCGACGTCACCGCGACGTCACTAATCGGCCGGCCAATAGAAGCGGAGGGGCGGAGATGAGCGGGACATAACATCCTGCCCACCTTCTCCCTTCCACATTGCTGTCAGGACACAGGTAAGGAGATGTTTGTCGCTCCTGCGGTGTCACTGTGGAGCTGCAGGAACGACAAACAACATTGCACCTGCGGTCAACCCGACATTATGAAAATGAACGACGCTACACAGATCACCGATTTTCGATGCTTTTGCAATCCGTGATCGTCGCACCTAGGATTTACACGTTGCGATGTCGCTACCGGCGCCGGATGTGCGTCACTAACGACGTGACCCCAACGATATTTCGGAAGCGATGTCGCAACGTGTAAAGCCCCCCTAAGGTGTTTATTAGTCATTCCACTCACCCCTGTTAGCCGCACGTCTATGCTGATAAGATCAGCAGAGATGAGCGGGGAATACCGTGGGCTCGCAACCGGAGCCCAAAGTTACTGGAGGGAGGTGATGACCGTACAGTTACATCCTTGGTCGTAGAGGGTTTATAAAAAGTGGACATGTTAATAAATATACGAATCCCCCCTCAAAAAACAGAAAAGTTGAAATCACCCCCTTTTGCCCCATTAAAAATAAAACGATTAAAAAAGATACATGTTTGGTATCACTGCGTTCATAAAAGTCTGATAAAAATATAAAACGAATTAATCTGAGACGCAAGAATTACACTGTTTTGGTCACTACAACATTGCAATAAAATGCAACAAGAAGCAATCAAAGCATTGTATTTACCCCAAAATAGTATCAGTAAAAATATCAGCTCAGAGTGAAAGCAATAAGACCTCACACAGCTCCATATCCCGAAAAATGGAAACATTTACGGGACATGATAACTGGTGACTTTTTTCACCACTTACACACGGGGTCAAAATTGTTGGTACCCCTCGTTTAATGAAAGAAAAAGCCATAATGGTCACAGAAATAACTTGAGTCTGACAAAAGTAATATTTAGGGATGAGCGAGTATATTTATTACTACTCGGTACTCATTGAGTAGTACGGTATTCGGTCTACTCGTTACTCCGCGAATATCCTTGTAATTACTTGTTAGAAGTAGCGAGTCCAATGTAAGTCAGTTGGAAATGTGAGTAATTGTCTGCTGGACCCTACAAAACGGTCGGGGGGCTGAGTATAAGGCTGAAATGGATGTATGATTATTTAAAAGGCGGGCGGTAAAAAGCTGACGGCTTTTTTAAGCAATCAGCTGATGCACGCTCCCCGCCCGGGTCCTTCGCTCCCTGGTGCTGCGCTCCCCGCTGCCCGGTGCTTCCTTCTCTGCTCCCTGGTGCTGCGCTCCCCACCCGGTCCTAACTTAGGATTGGGTGGGGAGGTGGCGGGGGGAGCGAAGCACCGGGCAGCGGGGAGGGAAGCACCAGGCAGAGGAGTGATGCAGCGGGGAGGGAAGCATCGGACGAGAAAGCCGTCGGTGAAGTCTCTCTCTCCCTCTCTGTTGGTCTCTCTCTCTGTCTGTCGGTCTCTCTCTCTCTGTCGGTCTCTCTCTCTGTCGGTCGGTCTCTCCCTCTCACCCCCTCTCTCATACTCACTGATCACTGGCACGGCGCTGCACGGCTGTCACACTGCTCCGGCGGCTTCTCCAGCGGGGAGCCAGGTAAGACTTCACCAACGGCTTTCTCGTCCGATGCTTCCCTCAGCCGCTGCCTCGCTCCTCCGCCTGGTGCTTCCCTCCACGCTGCCCGGTGCTTCGCTCCCCTGCCGCCTACCCACCCGATTATAAGTTAGGACCGGGCGGGGAACGCAGCACCATAGAGCGGGGAGCGAAGGACCTGGGCGGGGAGCGTGCATCAGCTGATTGCTTAAAAAAGCCGGCAGACAATTACTCGCGTTTCCCATTGACTTGCATTGGACTCGCTACTCGTAACAAGTACCCGAGTATTAGGACCTACTCGTTACAAGTATAGCGAGTCTGAGTATTTCACTACTCATTCATCCCTAGTAATAATAAATAAAAAATCTATGAAACTGGACAAATAAAAGTCAGACATTGCTTTTCAACCATGCTTCCACAGAATTTAAAAAAATATATAAATCATGAAACAGGCCTGGACAGAAATGAAGGTACCCCTGAAAATAATGGTGACAAAAGGGACAAGTTAAATCAAGGTATGTCCACTAATTAGCATCACAGGTGTCTATAATCTTGGAATCAGTCAGAGGCCTGTATATAGGGCTACAGATACTCACTGTGCTGTTTGGTGACATGGTGTGTACCACACTCAAAATGGGCCAGAGGAAGCGAAGGAAAGAGTTGTCTCAAGAGATTAGAAAAAAAATTATAGACAAACATGTTAAAGGGAGAGATGGGCAGTGAGCCCCATAGGGGTGAACAGGCCCCATGACGATCGGGAGGGTTCAGGGTAGGAAAGGGTTAAGGTATATGGCTAGAAGGTTGTATATGGGGCTTTTGGATTGGTGGGAGAAACGGCAAAAGGGGATTGTGGGATAGACTGGAAGGGGTGGGGTGTTGCAGGGGGTATAAAGGGGGCTGTGCATAGGTCACTGCCTCTTTTGTCATACAACCAGTGTGTCCCACCTGTGCTGCTGCATCGCTGACATGCAAGATGGCAGCCCTGGCTGCACTGCTGGTGGGACCGCTGAAGTCGTTGGAGTGGTTGGCGGCGATCTGCGGGGCTGGAGCGGTTAGGCCTGCTGCTCCTGCACCCGGACCTGCGCTGCACGCTCGGCGGGCGCGACCACCGGAGCGCTACTCCCCCGGCGGGGGGAAGAGGAACAGAGCTAGGAGCCCCCTCGGGGACCCTTCGGGGCAGCGGAGCCCTCCTTACCTGTCTGGAGGGCACCGGCCACCGGGAGGAATCCTCGCCGGAGATTCCGTGGGCCGGAAGTGGGCGGAGCTTCGGCGAGGCCTACTTCCAGTTTGCGGCCTGCACGGCCCCGGACCGGAGCGACGGCAGCCCCCAGTGAAGTGCTGGCTGGGGGTGGTGCCCGGCGTTATGGAGCGGGAGCGGAGGCCCCCAGCAGGCGGCAGGGCGGCGATCGGAGAGTGAGGGGCGGCGCAGATCGGAGCGGCAGTCAGAGAGGACCGGGAGCAGGGCCCTGCAGTCCGCAGGGTCGGATGCTCCGGTCAGTGGTAACGGTCCCCCCCAGCGGGGATCGGGCTGGGGGGAGTTCCCTGCATACGTTGGGAGCGGCACGGCCTCCCTGCAGTCGGCAGGGAGGGAGCCCCTTAAAGTGACTGACATAGGGACGGCGCAGCAGGCAGGAGTGGAGGCAGAAAAGAAGAACGGCGGCAGGACGCCGCGTCGCTGAAAAAGAAAGAGGTCCAGCGGGAGACGCCTGGAGGAGCAGGGTGCGGTGACCGTGGGGGTTGACGGCCGCTGGAGGCAGGCTGTCCCCTCGCTGGTCCCCCCTGAGGACCTCAGCGGCGTTTCTGAAGCCGGCGAGGAAGAAGGACCGGAGAAGGCGGCTGGACGGAGGGAGCGGCAGCAGGACGTTCGTGTTACGGCTGCTCCGGATTCGGTTCAGAGGCAGCCCGGTGAGAGGACAACCAATATGTTTGATGTTGTGGGTAGCGGGGGGGCGGGGGTTCCTCCGCGGGGGGTAGTATGCTGAGTGCGGGTGCGGTCAGTCAGTCGGGGTTTCCCGGGGTGGAATTTTGGGGCCGACTGTTGGGGGGTGTTGCAGGGGTTGTTGGCTGAACGGTTAGGACAGAGCGGGCCTGGGTCTCCGGCGGGGGGGCTTGGGTGGGCCCCCCCGGTGGGTGTGCTGCCGGTGGCGCCGGGGCGCGAGGTAAGGGCTCAGGAAGCTGTGCTGGCGGTTGTTGCGGGTCAGGCGGATGGCGCGGCCGCTGAGGCGGTGGTTAGCAAGAACGTGGAAAAGGAAAAAGAAAAGGAGGATGAGGTTGTTCGTTTGGACGATAGGGCACAGAGTGAAGTATGCGTGTGCTTTGTAAGTCCGTTAGGGGTGCGTTTTAAAAAAAAAGGAGGTGAGGGAGAAGATACGGAAAGGGGAGTAGGTGGAAATTTTTTCCCTGCTCCCCTTGGAAAAGTTTAACCTGGACAATGTGAAGCCAAGTGACTCCAAGAAGGAAAAGGAGGATGAGGAGAAAAGGAAGTATAGGTTGATCCCGATAATTTTACTAACTGGCTAGAGGCCTTTGCGACCCTAGCCAGTGTGAGTGGGAAAAATGAGCCGGAGCATCGTTCCGCCCTGTTTCGGTTACATGGACTCGAGCGGCGAGGCGTACAGAGTGTATGGTGGTTTAGGCTGGCTGCGATATGAGGAGCAGTTCCGGCAAAGGAAGGCTCTGCGGCCTGGCATCTGGTGGGACCACGAGGATATGTTATTGTGGATACGGTTAATGACGGCCCTGGCTCAGCCCTTTCGATGAGGTGCCGGGAGCCCGGGTGCGAGCGGCGGGTCCCCGACGGGTCAGACAAAAAGGGGCATGCTGGCAATTTAATGAGGGGCAATGTAAGTTTGGGGCGTCGTGTTGGTTGCAATACGAGTGTTCCGGTTGTGGAAGTTCCCGCTCTTTGGCCAGTTGTTTCAAACAAGGTAAAGGACAGTTGGGGGAGGGGTCTGGAAAAGGGGAGGACGCCAGTGTTGGTAAAGGCGATGCTCCCCTATTTAAATAGATATCCTGATGTTCGGGCAGCGGAGCAGTTGGTGACAGGTTTTAAGGAGGGTTTCCGGATTCCGTTTGACTCCGAGGCGCCGGTGTTTCGCCCGGGTAATTTGAGGTCCGCAAAAGAACATCCGGAGGTGGTAGGGGAAAAGCTGCGGAAGGGGGTGGAGTTGTGGAGGATGGCGGGCCTGTTCAAGGACCCGCCATTCTCCAGCTTGAGGATTTCGCCACTTGGGGTGGTACCCGAGAAGGAGCCGAACAAATTTTGGCTCATTCACCATTTATCTTATCTGGCAGGGTTGTCAGTGAACGATGGGATTTCACCTGAGTTGCCTGCGGTCTGTAGGCTGCGTTTGACACGGCATTGGAGTCAGTGCGGGTAGCCGGGCAGGGGGCCCTGATGGCCAAGGCGGACATGGAAGCAGCTTTTGGTTTACTTCCGGGGCATCCAGAGAGTCTGCAGCTTTTAGGGTGCGTGTGGGATGGTGAATACTGGGTGGATAGGTGCCTGCCCAGGGGGGTTGTACCATTTCATGTGCATATGTTGAAGTGTTTAGTCTCCGTGGAATGGGTAGTCAGGGATGTGGCAGGAGTCCATTCAGTGATTCACTATTTGGATGATTTCTTTGCATTGGCCCGGCGGGCTCCTTGGTTTGTTCCTTGTGTTATTTACGTTAGAGCGGATAGCTCGAAGCCTGGGTATTCCGTTGGCAAAGGAAAAGGCGGAAGGGCCAGTGACGGCTCAGGGTTTTTGGCATCGAAATTGATACGGTGGCTATGGAATGCCGATTGCCGGTGGGCTAGCTGCGTGATTTGAAGGTGTCAGTGCGGTTTTGTATCAGGTTAAGAAGGTGCGGTTGCGGGATTTGCAGCCAGTGCTTCAAAAATTGATTTTCGCCTGTCGCATTATGCAGATGGGGCGAATAGTTAATAGGTGATTGGCGAGGGCAGCTGCAGGGGTGACAACCCCGGATCATTTTGTTAGAGTGACGGAGGTGATGAAAGGAGATCTGCTGGTGTGGGACGTGTTTCTCGACCAAGACTACAGAAGGATGTTATGGATGAGCAAGGCATTGTCAAATAGACAGCTGGAGTTATTTACGGACGCGGCGGGGGTGTCGGATTTTGGGGCAATTTTTCAAACACATTGGTGTGTTGGGACATGGCCACGGCTTTGGGTGGAAAAGGGGCTGTTAAAGAATCTCGCGCTGCTGGATCTGTTTCCCATCATAGTGGCAGTGGAGTCGTGGGGCCCCTAATTTGCAGGCAAGAAGCTTTGCATGCATTGTGATAACATGGCAGTGGTGCATTCTATCACTTCACTGCCGGCTAAATCACCTCCGGTAGTGGGGTACTTGAGGCATCTGGTGTTGTGTTGCTTGGCGCTAAACATTTGTGTGGTGGCGCGGTATGTGCCCGGGGTTCAAAATGAGGTGGCTGATGCGCTATCTCGGTTTCAGTTTCACAGGTTCCGGCGACTGGTGCCGGGAGCAGACGAGGATGGAGAACTATGCCCGGAAGGGCTGTGGGACCTGGCGTCTGTGTAGCATTTGAGGGACTTAGGAGATCGGGGGCCAAGGCTACTTGTTGCCGATACTGGTCAGTGTGGCAGGAATGGGTGGAGTTGGTGAAGGCGGATTTTATGGAGCCTGGTTACATGGGACGTGTGTTGAGGGTTTGGTCGTTGTTTAGTGGGATTTTCAGCAGGTCGGTCTGTTGCGGTTATAGGTTATGAGTTGGCGGTGTGGGCCTTCTTGTTTAAAAAATGCAAGGGGTTCGGGACGCGACAAAGGATTTTCTGGAGCGGCAGGCGATGAGGGGTTTTCGAAAGCAGTCGCGGGACACAAGGCGGCTTATAACGTTCCTATTGTTGGTTCGTTTGGTGGGGTGTTTGGGGGGATATATGCTCGTCTCCTTATGAACGAGCCTTGTTCACGGTTGCCGTTGTATTGGCGTTCTTTGGGGCCTTTCGCACTGGAGAATTGGTTAGCCCGGCTAGGCAAGCTGTAGGCAGACTGTTGATGCAGGAGGTGAGGCTTGGGATGGATAGAGTGGAATGCCGGCTACGGTTTTCAAAGACGGATCAAGTGGGCCGTGGACGCCTGGTGGTGTTGTTTAAATTTCCAGGGCACCAGCTATGCCCGGTGGTACAGGTGACAGAGTTTTTGAAGGTGCGGGGTGGTTACCCCAGTGTTTTCCTTAGGCATGTGTGATGGATCTGCTTTATAGCGATTCCAGTTTATCGCAGTGCAGAAGACGGCTTTAGTATGGGTGGGGGAGGAGCTAAGGGATTAAGGGTCCCACTCCTTCCGGATTGGGGCAGCGAATGAAGCCGCTAGGTGAGGGCTGAGTGAGGATTGGATTTGGCGGATTGGGAGATGGTGGGGAGCTTTGCGGACGGATGTTTGTCAGGACGGTCGCCAGCTCCTAGTGGCGATGACGGAAGCCCGTCTGAAATGGCTCGGAATTCGGGGCATGACCTGGGGAGAGTTCGCCCTGATGTGGCGTATTATAGCCGTATTGATCGGGAACCGGATGTGTTAATTCTGCATGTGGGAAGGAATGACCTTGGAGTGAAGGCGGCGAGAGAGAGTTGGAAAGGGATGTCAAGTTTGACTTGTTGCATTTGTGGAAGGCGTTCCCTGGTATTTGATTGTAGAGTCCGATATCATAGCCGGAGACAGTGGTGTTTTCAGGAGGTCGGTGGATTGAATTAACAGGGCCCGGGTAAAAAATTGAACCGGGCAATTGGCAGGTTCGTAGCGCGAAATGGGGGATTGGTGGTCCGACATAGAGAGCTGTAGGAGTCCTTAGCAGTGTTTGAGGCGAGATGGGGTCCATCTCACGGACATAGGTTTGGATTTGTGGATGTTGGGTTTGTGGGATGGCTTAGAGCAAGCAATGGGGGTGTGGAGGGCCCGGGCCAAGTAAGGTGTCACTTGGCCGGTCTGTGGCAGGGTGAGGTTCAGAGAGGTTGGGAGTACCGACAGTCGGTTTGTTGGTATGAAGCCACTCAGGGGGACTGGCTTCGGTTTGGATGGGAACTTGTGGGCGGAGGTCCTGCAGGTTCTGGGGAGGGGTAATTAACGATGGAACGTTATTACCCCACACCTCGGGTCGGTTGGTCACGGCCCGAGGTGGTCCTCTGGGCCGGTTGGAGGTTACGGCCGGGGGATAGGAATGATGGTTGGCCTCTCGGACGGATCTATCAGGTGTGGTTTGTGGAGAATAAGTATATATGTACAGGTTATGTGTTATCAATGGGTGGCATGTGGAGCCACGAGTTTGGGTACATATATACTGTTAAATAAAGCTGTGGCCATTCGTGCAATAAAGTCGTAGTCTGTGTCGTTATTTTAGGTACAGTTGGTAAGGGGAAGTTTTACATTGGAGACCCGCTTATCCCTATAGATATGTCAAGGTTATAAGACCATCTCCAAGCAGCTTGATTTTCCTGTGACTACAGCTGCACATATTATTCAGAAATTTAAGATCCATGGGACTGTAGCCAACCTCCCTGGACATGGCCGCAGGAGGAAAATTGATGACAAATCAAAGAGACATATCATACGAATGGTAACAAAGGACCCCAGAAAAACTTTTAAATAGATTAAAGGTGAACTTCAAGCTCAAGGAACATTAGTGTCAGATTGCACCATCAGTCGTTTGAGCGAAAGTGGACTTCATGGGAGACGATCAAGGAGGACACCATTGATGAAAAACAAATCATAAAAAAGCCAGACTGGAATCTGCCAAACTACATGATGACAAGCCACAAAGCTTCTGGGAGAATTTCCTATGGACAGATGAGACAAAAATGGAAATTTTTGGCAAGGCACATCAGCTCTATGTTCACAGACGGAAAAATGAAGCATATCAAGAAAAGAACACTGTCCCTACTGTGAAACATGGAGGAGGCTCTGTTATGTTCTGGGGCTGCTTTGCTGCATCTGGCACAGGGTGTCTTGAATCTGTGCAGGATACAATGAAATCTCAAGACTATCAAGGGATTCTAGAGAGAAATGTGCTGCCCAGTATCAGAAAGCTTGGTCTCAGTCGCAGGTCATGGGTCTTGCAACAGGATATTGACCCAACACACACAGCTAAAAACACCCAAGAATGGCTAAGAAGAAAACATTGGCCTATTCTGAAGTGGCCTTGTATTAGCCCTGACCTAAATGCTATTGAGCATCTTTGGAAAGAGCTGAAACATGCCATCTGGAAAAGGCAACCTTCAAACACGAGACAACTGCAGCAGTTTGCTCTTGAGGAGTGGACAAAATACCTGTAGAGAGGTGCAGAGGTCTCCTTGACAGTTACAGGAATTGTTTGATTGCAGTGATTGCCTCGAAGGTTGTGCAACTAAGGGGTACTTTGCACACTACGACATCGCAAGCTGATGGTAGCGATGCCGAGCGTGATAGTCCCCGCCCCCGTCGCAGCTGTGATATCTTGTGATAGCTGCCGTAGCGAACATTATCGCTACGACAGTTTACATGCACTTACCTGCCCTGTGACTTCGCTCTGGCCGGCGAACCGCCTCCTTCCAAAGGGGGGCGGGTCGTGCGGCGTCACAGCGACGTCACACGGCAGGCGGCCAATAGAAGCGGAGGGGCGGAGATGACCGGGGTGTAAACATCCCGCCCACCTCCTTCCTTCCGCATTGCAGCCGAGACACAGGTAAGGAGATGTTCCTCGCTCCTGCAGCTTCATACACAGCGATGTGTGCTGCCGCAGGAACGACGAACAACATCGTAACATCGGTCCTTCCGAAATTATGGAAATGACCGACGCTACACCGATCATACGATTCTGATGCTTTTGCGCTTGTTAATCGTATCAAAAACGATTTACACACTCCGATGTCGACAGCGTCGCCGGATGTGCGTCACTTTCGATTTGACCCGACCGACATCGCAGCTGCGATGTCGTAGTGTGCAAAGTACCCCTAATTATTAAGTTAAGAAACCATCATTTGTGTCCAGGCCGATTTCATGACTTTTATTTTTTTAATTCTGTTGAAGCAGAAAAGCAATGTCTGACTTTCATTTCTTCATTTTCATAGATTTTTTTTTATTTATTATTACTTTTGTCAGATTCAAGTTATTTTTCTGACCATTGTGGGTTTTTCTTTCATTAAACGAGGGGTACCAACAATTTTGACCATGTGTGTAAATGAAAAAAACACAAACAACTATACGTGTTTGGTATCTGTGTACTCGTACTGACCTGGATACAGTAAAGTGGGTTACGCTAATATATTGAAGATTGCACAACATGTGTACATTTATCCAGTTCAATGGATCTATAATCACATCAAATCCGACTCCACTCGCATTCTTGGTTTTATTCCATGAGATACCATGATCCCCCAGTGTGTGTTGCAAGAGGTTCACTGGCTAAATGGTAAACAGGTAATTTGCGCCGACCATTCACTGAATCTCGACACCTGTCTTCTTGGCAGTTTTGAAAATCTGTCAACATTTTTCCACTAAGGATTTTGTTGCCTAGCAACATCCCTACTCGCCATGACCTTCCGCCCTGCTTGTCAGCCCTAGAAATCACTCGCAAGTCTAACGCCAAATTTAATGAGTCAGTCAAAAGCTTGTTTCTCCTCATAGGAATCCTGACATTTGTATTAATATTTGTCAGAAAAAGGGAAGATAGAGGTTATATTTTAGTCAGAGAAATATGAAAGCTATGGATTCTGAGCTCTTTTCTGTATTACCTGGATGGACCGTTATCTAAATGGCTGCCATGTACAACTATATTACTCCTACAGTAGCCACTGAAGAGGAAATGTCTCGAGAAAATTAGATGTTTGTACCGGGAACTCTGAATAGACAACTCATTTAAATCAGATACAATGGAAAATAAAGCAGGCTGGTAGAGCTCCGAACTGTGGAACTACATGTACCAGGTAACTCATATGCACATGGACCTGCCACCTTCTTATCAGAGGCACTCAGATAATCCTTAATTCACATTGACAGAATAGAAAAACCATTACAATCAGCAAGAATTGTAGAAAACTAGTAATTTGTCACAGTGTAACTGTAGGATAATGAGGGACAGGAGCTGCTATGCTAGGGGACCCTAAGCTATCCCTAACCTCAGGGTTACTCCTGATGGTGGAGATGCCCAAGTCCCATTCTTGACTATGCTCCTGACCAGAACTAATCTGATTTCCCCTCTCACCAGGGAAAAAAGGGGCAGAAGTGAGATAGAAACGCAGATAAAGACAAAAAAAACGGACGGCACTGCCAACACGCAGTCTGAACAGGTGCAAAACTAAACATGACATATAATAACAAAAAAAGACAGTTACACTATCAAATGCTAAAACACGCAAACCATGAATGTAAGAATATAGACATGCATTACTGCTTTAGGAAATCTAGGAAAAATTAAGATTTCAGCATAGAAAAATGGCCATTTCTATATCTGCCCAGTAACCACGTCAAGGCATATGTTATATAGTGGGTACCTACTCTAATGCCTCTCTCTGGGATAAAAACCTCCGGTGTATGGGAAAGTAAGGCTAAGTTCACACAGGGCATCTTTTCCTGCATTTTTGGTGCATTTTTGAGGTCACAAAGATGCACCAAAATGCATGCATTTCCTTCTCCCAGCAAAGTCTATGGGATTTCTATTTTGTTGTCCACACTGGGCATCTTTTGTTGGCTGCATCTTGGCTGCGTTTTTGAAGATGCACCCAAGATGCAGCATGTCAATTCTTTTTTACTTTTTCCAGTGTTTTTGAGCCCTTCCAGTCAATAGATTTGACTTAAAAAACGCATTGGGCATTAAGCGGTAAAACGCATGAAAAACACATTGCATTTTTTTATTCGTTTTTGCCGCGGTGCGTTTGGTGCGCTTTTTGGGACAACAACGCTGCATCTTTGTGGTAAAAAAAAGATGCCGTGTGTGAACATACCCTAAGAACCTGCTCGTATTGTTCCAATTTGTCTAAACCTGTGTTTGTGAGCACTTTTCCTTTGCTGAGATATTTCATCCACCTCACAGGTGTGGCATATCAAGATGCTGATTATACAGCATAATTATTGCACAGGTGTGCCTTAGGCTGGCTATAATAATAGGCCTCTCTAAAATGTGCAATTTTATTACACAGCACAATATGACAAATATTTTGAGGGAGCATGCGATTGGCATTCTGAGTGCAGAAATGTCCACCAGAGATGTTGCTTGTGAATTGATTGTTTATTTCTCTACCATAAGCTATCTCCAAAGCCATTTCAGAGAATTTGGAAGTACATCCAACTGACTTCACAACCGTATGCCATGTGTAACTACACCAGCCCAGAACCTTAACATCCATTATCTATACCTCCAAGATCGTCTGAGATCGGCCACTCAGAAACAACTGGTTTGCATAAGCAAAGAATTTCTGCACAAACTGTTAGAAACTGTCTCAGTGAAGCTCAACTGCATAATCGTCATCCTCATTGGGTTTTCCACCTGACTGCAGTTTGTTGTTGTAACCAACTTGATTGTCAAATACTCACACTTGATGGCGTCTGACATATTGGAGAGGTGTTCTCTTCATGGATAAATACAGGTTTCCACTGTACAGGGCAGATAGCAGACTACATGTATGGCATTGTGTGGGTTAGCGGTTTGCTGATGTCAATGTGACACCCTGGTGCCGCCATGTGGTCACAGAAGAACACGACACCACACACAACACAATCCCACACCAGGTTCCATCAGCCACAAAATCCTAGCCACCCCCCCGTCAGGGTAAGAAAGACACACCAGTGGGCAGGACCAGGCGGATTGGGAGCGCCCACCTAGGGGTCTTGAGGATCCGGGGGAGGGAACCAGTCAGTTTAGTTCAAGTTTTGAGTTCAAGTGGAAGTCGGAGTTGAAGTGGAGTGAAGTCTAGCCTAGTGAAGAGTAGCCAGGGTAGTGGACCTGGTCTACTGGCTAGGTGGCAAGCAGTGGACCGTGTCCAAAGGTGACGGGAGTTCGGTCGCGGGAAATCCAAAGTGGACCGGGACAGGGTTGGAGCCCGCCAGTACCGAAAACGGAGATCCGGTCCGGAGACCATGTACAGGCGGGGTAACTGGACCCTAGTTAGAAGACGGTTGCAAGCCCGTTCTCTAATTAACCAGACCGGGAGAAAGGTTCCAGACTTTGTTCTAGAGTGTTAGCCCAGATAGAGCGAAACGGCAGCCGACCGCATGGGATAGGGTATCCGCAAACACCCACTGAGATCCCAAGGGTCAGTTTTCGCGGGCACATCTCCCAACCAAAACCAAACCGGAAGTGGACTTCCCTGTTCCATACGAGGTCGTCTAAAAGTGAAGGAAAATACAGAGTGCCGGAGGAAGGGACATTGGTACACCGGCGTGGGAACCGAATACACCCGGGCGCGGCAGACGGCCACTGACACCTTGGTTTACCAGCAGACTCGTGTGCATTTATTCAATCGTGAGTACACAAACACCCTCCGGTCCGGCCCGGTGCATCACCACCAACAGCCACCATCTCCCGTGTTCTGGACACTGAGCCCCGGGACATCCACCCCTTCCCACGGAGGGGTTAACATCCAGCTGCCATTCCATCGCCCCCGGGTACTCCCCAACAGCAGCGGTGGTACTCCACCTTACCACACACCGTGGGTGGCGTCACGAAGTATCTACAACAAATCTCCCACACATATTATGTCCTTTTTTTTCAGTGTCCGCACGACCCCCGGGTCCGGAGACCCCTTGAGCCACTGCGGATCCGGATCCGATCAGCTCGGCTGCTGGTACGGGGGCGGCACATCAAAATTGTGAATCGAGTGGTCCATGGTGCCGATGGGGTTATGGTATGGGCAGGCATATGTTATGGACAACGAACACGGGTGGTCCACTTTATTGATGCCATTTTGAATGCACAGAGATACCGTAACAAGATCCTAAGGCTCATTGTTGTGCCATTCATCCACGACCATCACCTCATGTTGCAGCAGCAAAATGGATGGCCCCATCTTACAAGGATTTGTACACAATTCCTAGAAGCTGAAAACATCCCAGTTGATGCATAGTCAGCATACTCACCAGACGTGTCTCTCATTGAGCATGTTTAGGATGCTCGAGATCGGCATATACAACAGTATGTTCAAGTTCCTGCCAATATCCAGCAACTTCACACGTTGAAGAGGAATAGACCAACATTCCACACAACAACAACCAGATCAGACATTGATGACGTACCCTAAGGATAGGCCATCAATATTAAAGTAGTAGACAACCTCTTTAACTGTGCCCTTTGGAATCAACGGTCAGCATATAACAAAGTTTTCTACAGCCATTACTTTTTCTTTTCAAATTCATTTAACCCTCTAGCTCTTACTGAGACCTGGATCCAGCAGTCAGACACCACTGCTGTTACTGCTCTCTCATATGGTGACCTACATTTTCACATACTGTCAGACCTGAGAACAGATCAGGTGGAGGTGTTGGTCTGCTGCTTTCAACAAATTGTGCTTTTCAGGTTATCCCTCCTGCACCCTCACTTATCTTCCCTTCTTTTGAGATCCACACTGTCAGACTTTACAGGTCTTTCTCCCTGCAAGTGGCGGTTGTGTATCGCCCACACTGTCAGACTTTACAGGTCTTTCTCCCTACAAGTGGCGGTTGTGTATCGCCCTCCTCTTCCCCCATCAGTTCCTCGATCACTTTGCCACCTGGCTTCCACACTTTGTAGCCTGTGATATTCCCACTGTCATCATGGGGGACTTTATCATCCCTATATATGATCCCCTCTCCCCATCTGCTACTCATCTTTTATCTCTAATCTCCTGACTAGAGATGAGCGAACCGGTCCCGGTTCGGCTCGAGGCGGTTCGCCGAACGGGGGGTCTGGCTCGAGTTCGGCTCGTCGAACGTTCGACGAACCGAACTCGAGCCCATAGGAAACAATGGCAGGCAATCACAAACACAGTAAAACACCTAGAAAACACCCTGAAAGGTGTCCAAAAGGTGACAAACAACTCACAACATAACACAAACACATGGGAAAGTGACAAGGACATATACTCATGTGAAAACAAAACAGCTGGACAAGGAAAAAGAGGGAGACACACAGATATATGAGTATATGCAAAGAAACATCGATTCCATTATTGTGCAACTTGAGCCCTGCTCATTTTAGGCTTCCAATCTGGATAAATTGCCTGAGCTCGCCACGTACGCCTTGAGGATCTTGTCGTGTCCTGCAGCCAGCGTTCTCTCGGAACCTGTCTTCAGTGCTGCTGGGGGTCTGCTGGCAGATAAGCACACGTGTCTGTCCACTGACAATGTGGACCTGGCTCTCAGAGGACTTTTCTTCCCCTGGGTCAGCCAGGGGAGGCGAAAGGCACGCGTATTTTTGAGAGTGCTTCATGCAAAGCATCTTTTTCTTTGTCAAAAGGGGGGCTCAACCGATGCCAGTCAAGTGGGGTGTGTGTGGCCCAGTTAGTGGCAACGAGGGAGACTGTGGTTGGAGTCCCCTCGCTGTGTCTCTAAAAGAACCAAGATGAACAAGTCATGGCTCTCAGAGGACTTTTCTTCCCCTGGGTCAGCCAGGGGACGGGAAAGGCACGCGTATTTTTGAGAGTGCTTCATGCAAAGCATCTTTTTCTTTTTCAAAAGGGGGCTCAACCGATGCCAGTCAAGTGGGGTGTGTGTGGCCCAGTTAGTGGCAACGAGGGAGACTGTGGTTGGAGTCCCCTCGCTGTGTCTCTAAAAGAACCAAGATGAACAAGTCATGGCTCTCAGAGGACTTTTCTTCCCCTGGGTCAGCCAGGGGACGGGAAAGGCACGCGTATTTTTGAGAGTGCTTCATGCAAAGCATCTTTTTCTTTGTCAAAAGGGGGGGTCAACCGATGCCAGTCAAGTGGGGTGTGTGTGGCCCAGTTAGTGGCAACGAGGGAGACTGTGGTTGGAGTCCCCTCGCTGTGTCTCTAAAAGAACCAAGATGAACAAGTCATGGCTCTCAGAGGACTTTTCTTCCCCTGGGTCAGCCAGGGGACGGGAAAGGCACGCGTATTTTTGAGAGTGCTTCATGCAAAGCATCTTTTTCTTTTTCAAAAGGGGGCTCAACCGATGCCAGTCAAGTGGGGTGTGTGTGGCCCAGTTAGTGGCAACGAGGGAGACTGTGGTTGGAGTCCCCTCGCTGTGTCTCTAAAAGAACCAAGATGAACAAGTCATGGCTCTCAGAGGACTTTTCTTCCCCTGGGTCAGCCAGGGGACGGGAAAGGCACGCGTATTTTTGAGAGTGCTTCATGCAAAGCATCTTTTTCTTTGTCAAAAGGGGGGGTCAACCGATGCCAGTCAAGTGGGGTGTGTGTGGCCCAGTTAGTGGCAACGAGGGAGACTGTGGTTGGAGTCCCCTCGCTGTGTCTCTAAAAGAACCAAGATGAACAAGTCATGGCTCTCAGAGGACTTTTCTTCCCCTGGGTCAGCCAGGGGACGGGAAAGGCACGCGTATTTTTGAGAGTGCTTCATGCAAAGCATCTTTTTCTTTTTCAAAAGGGGGCTCAACCGATGCCAGTCAAGTGGGGTGTGTGTGGCCCAGTTAGTGGCAACGAGGGAGACTGTGGTTGGAGTCCCCTCGCTGTGTCTCTAAAAGAACCAAGATGAACAAGTCATGGCTCTCAGAGGACTTTTCTTCCCCTGGGTCAGCCAGGGGACGGGAAAGGCACGCGTATTTTTGAGAGTGCTTCATGCAAAGCATCTTTTTCTTTGTCAAAAGGGGGGGTCAACCGATGCCAGTCAAGTGGGGTGTGTGTGGCCCAGTTAGTGGCAACGAGGGAGACTGTGGTTGGAGTCCCCTCGCTGTGTCTCTAAAAGAACCAAGATGAACAAGTCATGGCTCTCAGAGGACTTTTCTTCCCCTGGGTCAGCCAGGGGACGGGAAAGGCACGCGTATTTTTGAGAGTGCTTCATGCAAAGCATCTTTTTCTTTGTCAAAAGGGGGGCTCAACCGATGCCAGTCAAGTGGGGTGTGTGTGGCCCAGTTAGTGGCAACGAGGGAGACTGTGGTTGGAGTCCCCTCGCTGTGTCTCTAAAAGAACCAAGATGAACAAGTCATGGCTCTCAGAGGACTTTTCTTCCCCTGGGTCAGCCAGGGGACGGGAAAGGCACGCGTATTTTTGAGAGTGCTTCATGCAAAGCATCTTTTTCTTTTTCAAAAGGGGGCTCAACCGATGCCAGTCAAGTGGGGTGTGTGTGGCCCAGTTAGTGGCAACGAGGGAGACTGTGGTTGGAGTCCCCTCGCTGTGTCTCTAAAAGAACCAAGATGAACAAGTCATGGCTCTCAGAGGACTTTTCTTCCCCTGGGTCAGCCAGGGGACGGGAAAGGCACGCGTATTTTTGAGAGTGCTTCATGCAAAGCATCTTTTTCTTTGTCAAAAGGGGGGGTCAACCGATGCCAGTCAAGTGGGGTGTGTGTGGCCCAGTTAGTGGCAACGAGGGAGACTGTGGTTGGAGTCCCCTCGCTGTGTCTCTAAAAGAACCAAGATGAACAAGTCATGGCTCTCAGAGGACTTTTCTTCCCCTGGGTCAGCCAGGGGACGGGAAAGGCACGCGTATTTTTGAGAGTGCTTCATGCAAAGCATCTTTTTCTTTGTCAAAAGGGGGGGTCAACCGATGCCAGTCAAGTGGGGTGTGTGTGGCCCAGTTAGTGGCAACGAGGGAGACTGTGGTTGGAGTCCCCTCGCTGTGTCTCTAAAAGAACCAAGATGAACAAGTCATGGCTCTCAGAGGACTTTTCTTCCCCTGGGTCAGCCAGGGGACGGGAAAGGCACGCGTATTTTTGAGAGTGCTTCATGCAAAGCATCTTTTTCTTTGTCAAAAGGGGGGCTCAACCGATGCCAGTCAAGTGGGGTGTGTGTGGCCCAGTTAGTGGCAACGAGGGAGACTGTGGTTGGAGTCCCCTCGCTGTGTCTCTAAAAGAACCAAGATGAACAAGTCATGGCTCTCAGAGGACTTTTCTTCCCCTGGGTCAGCCAGGGGACGGGAAAGGCACGCGTATTTTTGAGAGTGCTTCATGCAAAGCATCTTTTTCTTTGTCAAAAGGGGGGCTCAACCGATGCCAGTCAAGTGGGGTGTGTGTGGCCCAGTTAGTGGCAACGAGGGAGACTGTGGTTGGAGTCCCCTCGCTGTGTCTCTAAAAGAACCAAGATGAACAAGTCATGGCTCTCAGAGGACTTTTCTTCCCCTGGGTCAGCCAGGGGACGGGAAAGGCACGCGTATTTTTGAGAGTGCTTCATGCAAAGCATCTTTTTCTTTTTCAAAAGGGTGCTCAACCGATGCCAGTCAAGTGGGGTGTGTGTGGCCCAGTTAGTGGCAACGAGGGAGACTGTGGTTGGAGTCCCCTCGCTGTGTCTCTAAAAGAACCAAGATGAACAAGTCATGGCTCTCAGAGGACTTTTCTTCCCCTGGGTCAGCCAGGGGACGGGAAAGGCACGCGTATTTTTGAGAGTGCTTCATGCAAAGCATCTTTTTCTTTGTCAAAAGGGGGGCTCAACCGATGCCAGTCAAGTGGGGTGTGTGTGGCCCAGTTAGTGGCAACGAGGGAGACTGTGGTTGGAGTCCCCTCGCTGTGTCTCTAAAAGAACCAAGATGAACAAGTCATGGCTCTCAGAGGACTTTTCTTCCCCTGGGTCAGCCAGGGGACGGGAAAGGCACGCGTATTTTTGAGAGTGCTTCATGCAAAGCATCTTTTTCTTTGTCAAAAGGGGGGCTCAACCGATGCCAGTCAAGTGGGGTGTGTGTGGCCCAGTTAGTGGCAACGAGGGAGACTGTGGTTGGAGTCCCCTCGCTGTGTCTCTAAAAGAACCAAGATGAACAAGTCATGGCTCTCAGAGGACTTTTCTTCCCCTGGGTCAGCCAGGGGACGGGAAAGGCACGCGTATTTTTGAGAGTGCTTCATGCAAAGCATCTTTTTCTTTTTCAAAAGGGGGCTCAACCGATGCCAGTCAAGTGGGGTGTGTGTGGCCCAGTTAGTGGCAACGAGGGAGACTGTGGTTGGAGTCCCCTCGCTGTGTTTTACATGCTTTTAGAAGGGCATGAAATGGCTTGGAGGTTGACTTTCATCATATGCAAACTGTTGGCTACCAAAATGCTGCCTTTCCAACAACTGTGGTTATAGGCAATGAGGAACATACTGATGAAGATGAGACGCAGATACCCGATTGGGATGACAACTTAAATATTCGGTCAGGGCAAGAAGAAACTCGGTCTGAGGGGTAGGGGAGTGCAAACACAACAATTGATGATTAAGTTCTAGATCACACCTACTGTCAACCCACAGTCAGACACTCGAGGAGGTCAACAGAGGCGGTGGAGGAGGATGCAACCGACGTCGAAGTAACCTGGCGCCTTCCTGGACACAGTCGGAGCACTGGTAGCACGTCTACAACTGCATCCTCAGCCACCACTCTGCCTCTGAGCATTATTCGGGGTGGATCAACAGGTCGCATGGCCTCTAAGCCTTGCCTAGCCAGGTCCTTTTTTGACATAGAAAAAGATCGCCCAAATTATGTGATCTGTAAAATTTGTCATGGTTCTCTTAGTAGAGGTCAAAACCTCAGCAGTTTGACAACTTCTTCCATGAATCGTCACATGAATAAATATCATATGGCCCGATGGGAAGCTCACCGTGCTGCAATGCGGCCTAGCGGAGCGAACCATCCACCGCCTGCCCCTTCCAGTGCATCCGCGCGCTCGTCATCTTCTAGGACTGTGGGGACAGCTGTCACACCTGTTTTTCCACCCACAACTTCCACCACTGTAACCGCAACAGGCAGTTTGCTTGGTAGGTCGTCAGTTGGTTTGGAAGGGGAAACAAGTGAGTGTGTACAGCTCTCTCAGACATCGATAGCACCAACTTTGGATGAAGGCAACATCATGTCTCCGCCTGCACTTTCCTCACAAAGCTGCATTTTTCCAGGGACACCCGACTCAACACCGTCTACACACAGCAGCCAGATCTCTGTCCCTCAGATGTGGTCAAATAAAAGGCCACTTCCTGCGACCCATGACAAAGCGAAGAGGTTGACTCTATCCCTCTGTAAGCTGTTGACTACAGAAATGCTGCCTTTCCGCCTAGTGGACACACAGGATTTTAGAGACCTTATGTCTGTCGCTGTGCCCCAGTACCAGATGCCTAGTCGCCACTACTTCTCTAAGAAAGGTGTGCCCGCGCTACACCAGCATGTCGCACACAACATCACCGCTTCCTTGAGAAACTCTGTGTGTGAACGGGTGCATTTCACCACCGATACTTGGACCAGTAAGCATGGACAGGGACGTTACATGTCGCTGACTGGCCACTGGGTAACTATGGTGATAGATGGTGAAGGGTCTGCTGCACAAGTCTTGCCGTCCCCACGACTTGTGTGTCAATCCTCTGTCTGTCCAAGTTCCGCCACTGCTTCTGCATCCTCCACCTCATCTGGGTCCTCCACCTCCGCCCCAAGCCTGCCTGGTCAGGCCACCAGCGTTCTCACTGCGCAGAAGGAATCACGCACCCCTCATTACTATGCTGGTAGCAGAGCGCAACGGCATCAGGCGGTCTTTAGCTTGACATGTCTTTGAAATAGGAGTCACACAGCGACTGAGTTGTGGGCAGCTCTGGAGACTGATTTTGATAAATGGTTGTCTCCACTCAACCTGCAGCCTGGTAAGGCCGTGTGCGACAATGCTGCAAACCTGGGTGCGGCCCTTCGCCTGGGCAAGGTGACACACGTGCCTTGTATGGCTCACGTGTTTAACCTTGTTGTCCAGCAATTTTTAACACACTATCCCGGCCTAGATGGCCTTCTGACCAGGGCACGGAAACTGTCTGCAGTGCTCACTTCCGCCGTTCAACCGCCCGCACCTGAGCGACTTGCATCGCTACAGAAGTCTTTCGGCCTGCCAGGTTCATCGCCTGAAATGCATGTGGCGACACGCTGGGAATTCAACTCTCCACATGTTACAGCGACTGTGGCAGCACCGGCGAGCCCTGGTGCAATACGTCATGATGTATAGCCTGGGCCAACGAGATGCAGAAGTGGGGCAGATCACCCTGATGGAGTGATCTCAGATCAAGGACCTATGCACCCTTCTGCACAGTTTCGACATGGCGACGAATATGTTTAGCGCTGACAATGCCATTATCAGCATGACGATTACAGTCATTTACATGCTGGAGCACACGCTAAACACTATTCGTAGTCAGGGGGTGGGACAAGCGAAGGGGAGGAACTACAGGAGGATTCATATGCGCAAGACACAACAACATCACCAGAGTCCAGACGTTCATCATCACCAACGCGGCAGGCATGGGGACCATGGGGGACAGGGATCAACAAGGGCGCATGGTAGCAGGTGAGATGTTGAGGAAGGTGCAGGAGGACATGAAGATATTGGAGGACGAACTGTCCATGGACATGGAAGACTCAGCAGATGAGGGGGACCTTGGTCAAATTTCAGTTGAAAGAGGTTGGGGGGAGATGACAGAGGAAGAAAGAACGGTTAGCACCTCTTATGCCACAAACACAGCGTGGACTTGGTGCGCATGGCTGCGCAAGACACATGAGTGCCTTCTTGTTGCACTACCTCCAACATGACCCTCGTATTGTCAAAATTAGAAGTGATGATGACTACTGGCTTGCCACACTATTAGATCCCCGGGACAAGTCCAAATTTTGTGACATAATTCCACCCATAGAAAGGGACGCACGTATGCAGGAGTATCAGCAGAAGCTGTTACTCGATCTTAGCTCGGCTTTTCCACCAAACAACCGTGCAGGTGAAGGGAGTGATTCTCCCAGTTGTAACTTGACAAACATTGGGACGGCCTCGTCATCTTCAACAGTCTACCCGTACCAGTAGGACCGTATCTGGTGCTGGTAACAGCAATTTTATGGAATCTTTTTCATAATTTTTTTAGACCCTCCTTTGCAAGGCCACCAGAGACAACAAGTCTGACACATAGTCAACGGATGGCAGAGGATGATACAGGAGTATTCTCCAAATGAACATCGATGCAATGACTTTGCAAATGGAGCCTTGCTCCTTTTGTGCTTCAAATCTAGAAAAATGTCAAGAGCTCTCCAGTTACGCCTCGAAGATTTTGTCGTGTCCAGCTGCCAGCGTTGTCTCTGACGTGTCTTCAGTGCTGCTGCAGGGTGTGTGCTGACAGATAAGCGCACGCGTCTGTCCAGTGACAATGTGGACAGACTGACGTTCATCAAAATGAACAAGTCATGGATCCAGAAGGAATTTACTACCCCTGTGTCATCCTGGGGAGAGTAAATGCTTGTGGATTTGGAATGTGCTTGATGCAAATCAAAACATCCTGTTTGCAACTAGGGCACAAGTGCTGCCCCACTGATAAGGTGTCTGTGTGGGGCCCAATTTTTGGAAAAAAAGGGAGACTCCGCTTGGAGTAACCCTTGCTTGCTGTGTTTTTTAAAAATGATACAAGATTGAACAGATCTGAAGGCAAGATGAAGCCAACATCATGTCTCCGCCCTGCACTTTTCTCACAAACCTGCATTTTTCCAGGGACACCCTACTCAACACCGTCTACAGACAGCAGCCAGATCTCTGTCCCTCAGATGTGGTCAAATAAAAGGCCCACTTACTGCGACCCATGACAAAGCTAAGTTGTTGACTCTATCCCTCGTGTAAGCTGTTGGCTACCGAAATGCTGCCTTTACGCGTAGTGGACAACACAGGATTTCTACAGACCTTATGTCTGTCGCTGTGCCCCCAGTACCAGATGCCCAATCACCACTGCTTCTCCAAGAAAAGCATGCCCGCGCTACACCGGCATGTCGCACACAACATCACCACTTCCTTGAGAAAATCTGTTGTGCGACAGGGGTGCATTTCAACACAGATACCTTGGACCAGTAAGCATAGACAGGGTCATTACATGTCACTGACCTGGGCACTGGCCAAACTATGGTGAGAGATGGAGAAGGGTCTGCTGTACAAGTCTTGCCGTCCCCACGAGTTGTTTCAATCCTTGTTCTGTATGTAGAAGTTAATACACTGCTTCTGCCTCTTCAACCTCGTGTGGGTCCTCTACCTTTGCGCAAACCCTGTGTGGTCAGGCCACCCTTCCTTGCAACTGCCGCACAAGGACTACCCACACACCCTCCTTACTATGCTGGCAGCAGAGCTCAATGCCATCAGTGCGGTCAAAGTTTTACTTTGAAATGTATGGGAAATGTGAGTCACACCGCTATTACAGAGAATAGTAGTCAGGCAGGGTCAAAACATTAATTGAGGAACAGGAACAGAATGGGACGGCCAGGACTTAATCAGAAAACAAGCAGAGGTGAAATGCGTATCGGCCAACAAGGTACATAAACCAGCAAGCAGGAAAAGTAGTCAGGTAACAAGCACACAAAATCATAAAACTGAACTGGGGGTAAAATTAACCAGAGGTTCATAGCTATGTCTGGCAGTGGTCTGCAGACAGGATGGGCATAAAAAAGGGTGTGGTGTCACTTCCCATTGGTTGTAGCTGAATGATGGTATTTCATCTGTGAGATACCCACCAGCTACATTCAGCCAGAGATTCTGCATCTGTCAAGGTAATGCAGCCCAGTGGGTGAGCATAACCTGCGTCCACCTGCGCCGCTGGCATCGACTACTCTCCCATACATCAGCACTATTCATGAAAGGAACACGTTGTCACCTGGCGACCGGAGTACAAATTGACGGAGCGGACTCCGTTGGTGACTTAACAGCCGTGTGCGGCAATGATGCAAACCTGGCTGCGGGCCATCCTCAGGGCAATGTGAACACACGTGCCTTTTATGGCTCACGTGTTGATCCGAATTCTCCAGCAATTTTTAAAACACCATCACGGCCTACATGTCCTTGTGCAGCGGGCACGCTCGCTATGTGCTCACTTCCATCGTGCGCACACAGCAGCTCAACAACTTTCATCACTCGCGGAAGTCTTAGGGTCTGGCAGTTAAACGCCGTAAATGCGATGTTCCGACACGCAGGAATTGGAATCTGCACATGTTGCAGCGTGTGTGGCAGTCCACCGCAGAGCCCTGCTGAAATACGGTAAGACATATAGCCTGGGATAAGTTGATCCAGAGGTGGTGCCGATCACAGCTGCTGGAGTGGTGTCAGATCAAGGACCTATGCACCCTGCTACACAGTTTTGAAATGTCGACGAAGATGTTTAGCACTGGCAATGTCATTCTCAGCGTGACAATTCTGGTCATCTACATGATGGAGCACACTGTAATTATTATTCGGAGTCAGGTGTTGGGACAAGAGGAAGGGGAGGAAGTACAAGGAGGAGTCATATGCGGAAGGGATAACAAGATCTACGAGGTCGCAGATGGTCAGCGGCACCTATGCGGCAGTCATGGTGAGGGAGAGGGATTAACAAGGGCGCATAGTATCAGCAAAAAGTGCTTGATGAAAGTGCAGGAGCCCATGAAGAAATGGAGGACGAACTGGCGATGGGCCATGGAAGACTCAGCAGATGAGTGAGCAGCTTGCTCACATTTCGGTTGTGCGAGGTTGTGGGTAGAGGGCAGAGGAAGGATGCACGATTCTCACTCTCTGCCACCAACACACCAAGGACTTGGTCCTCCTGGATGCACAAGACACATGAGCGCCTTCTTGCCTGCACCTACCTACATGACCCTCGGATTGTATGAATTTGAAGTAATCCTGAATACTGGGTTGCCACACTGTTAGATCCCCCGGTACAAGACAAAATTTGGCGAACTAATTCCTGCCATAGAAATAGACGCACGTATACAGGAGTATCTGCAGAATGTGGTACGCAATCTTAGATCTACTTTTCCACTAAACACCAGTGCTGCACAGAGTGAATCTCAACACTTTGTCATGGATAGGAGGAAATGGTCTTTTTACTTGTCCACATCGGAGGGACCGAGGGGATGGCTGCTGTGCTGAGATGGCGTTGAGTACGGTGTCCCTGCACAGTTGCACTTTTGGTCATTATCCCAAAAATGAGTTGAAAAAGGACAGATGCTGTTGGAAAGGGGAACAGGTGTGTTGGAAAGGGGAAAAAAATTTGGGTCGCGTGGATTTGGTGGTTAAACAACTGTAACATTTGCTGAAGAAACAACATCTGTTACAGTGGGACTGGCTGCAGATTTGGATAAAGTGGTATATAATCTGTGACCCGCTATATAACAAAAATTAATAAGAAAAGAAAGAGAAAGGTATATATCACCTTCAGCAGTCAGTGTCCACCGTGCTCCCAGTTGGAAAAGGAGAGGTTGGCAACTTGAAGGTTTGGTGGAGGATACAGAGCTGTGTGGCTATGAAACTAATAGTAGCCTGAACCGAGTTAGACGCCATTCGGATCTGGAGACTGTGAGCCCTGTTAGCGTCACAGGGTCCACATGCCCACCCCAGCCCAGGAACTCCCTGTTAACAACACAGGGGCCATTGAGTACGCCTGACCGTGTGCGTAGGGGCCACACCTGTGGACAGCAGGCGCATCAGCAGCAGCAGCAGGCCTGTTAATGCCACTGGGCTGCACAAGCAGGACTGTTAGGACAGTGAGCTGGTCTTAACCGTTCTGCGTTACCAACTGTGGTGGTGGCCTGCATCCACCACCCTATCCCTGCCTACCTCTGGCCTAAAGCCGCAATGGGTTCAACACATGGAGGTGTGCTCTTTCGGAGCATAATAGAAGACTGCGCACCTCCTTGTTGGCTCCAGCCCCTTTTATAACCTGGGGTCCGCCCCCAAACCAGGGTGAACCACAATGCACCTCCTGGAGACAAAAGCAGAGTGACACGTCATGAGTGGCATAACTAGCGTACCTATTTGGAAAACGCAACTTCAATGATGACCTCATGGCTGCCATGACCCAAACACCTCACCAGTCATCGTCTGACCATCAATAATGCGGTGACAAGTCATAGGTGTGGGCCTCTGCAAGCCATTTGGGAGGACACCTGATGCCCTGTGGTCTATATGGGACCCCCCACATCAGGGCCAGGGCCAAAGAGTTCATTACCGGACCTAGTCTCTGATGCAGGAAGTGCCTGAGCATGCTCAGTAGCATGAAATACAGTCTCTGAAAAAAGACTATCAGCTTTAGCATGGTGTCTAGGCACAAAACAGGACTTAGACCCGGCCACAGAATGCAAGCACCTGTGCAAAGAGGCTTTTCACACTTAGTGTGGGAGCATGCGCTGTATCCCGAAATGAAGACTTAGCGTCAGGAATGGCACAGTCAGGGCTGAGCATACTCACTAGGCGAAACACTGTAATTATGCTGCAGCTGGGGTACATCGGCACACGCATGCCGCACTAGCTGCCTCTCCACACTTAGACGTGGAGGGGAAATTTGTCTTGGAGATGCTGTCTATGAACAGAAGGAAAAGCTAAAGGAAGCCTGACTTTCTATCCCTCCGAATTATGAAATGCAGCAATGAATTCCATGAGTTTGCTATAACATTAGCGTAGCTAAATGTGCATGAGGGTGTGATGTAGAGGTGCTAGAAATAGCTTGTCACCAGTGGGGCACTAATGGAATACAACAGCCAGTTCTATGATGCCACAAAATGGCAGTATTTTGTGCTATCATTATAGCTTATTAAAAACAGAGCACGAGGTTGTCATGCAGAGGTGCTGCACATAGATTTGCAGTAGTGTGAATAGACAAAAGTACAATAGCCACGTTTAGGATACAACTAGGTACACTGAGTGTTTGCTACTATAAATGGCTGAGTTTAAACAAAGTTTGAGTGTGCAATGCAGGCAGACGTGCTGCAAATAACGTTCCAATACTGTGAATTGACAAAAGTACAATAGCCACGTTTAGGATACAACTAGGTACAGTGAGTGTTTGCTAGTATAATGGCTGAGTTTAAAAAGTTTGAGTGTGCAATGCAGGCAGACGTGCCTGCAAATAACGTTCCAATACTGTGAATTGACAAAAGTACAATAGCCACGTTTAGGATACAACTAGGTACAGTGAGTGTTTGCTAGTATAATGGCTGAGTTTAAAAAAGTTAGAGTGTGCAATGCAGGCAGACGTGCTGCAAATAACGTTCCAATACTGTGAATAGACAAAAGTACAATAGCCACGTTTAGGATACAACTAGGTACACTGAGTGTTTGCTACTATAAATTAAGGCTGAGTTTAAAAAAGTTTGAGTGTGCAATGCAGGCAGACGTGCTGCAAATAACGTTCCAATACTGTGAATTGACAAAAGTACAATAGCCACGTTTAGGATACAACTAGGTACACTGAGTGTTTGCTACTATAAATGGCTGAGTTTAAAAAAGTTTGAGTGTGCAATGCAGGCAGACGTGCTGCAAATAACGTTCCAATACTGTGAATTGACAAAAGTACAATAGCCACGTTTAGGGATACAACTAGGTACACTGAGTGTTTGCTACTATAAATGGCTGAGTTTAAAAAAGTTAGAGTGTGCAATGCAGGCAGACGTGCTGCAAATAACGTTCCAATACTGTGAATTGACAAAAGTACAATAGCCACGTTTAGGATACAACTAGGTACAGTGAGTGTTTGCTAGTATAATGGCTGAGTTTAAAAAAGTTAGAGTGTGCAATGCAGGCAGACGTGCTGCAAATATCGTTCCAATACTGTGAATAGACACAAAGTACAATAGCCACGTTTAGGATACAACTAGGTACACTGAGTGTTTGCTACTATAAATGGCTGAGTTTAAAAAAGTTTGAGTGTGCAATGCAGGCAGACGTGCTGCAAATAACGTTCCAATACTGTGAATTGACAAAAAAGTACAATAGCCACGTTTAGGATACAACTAGGTACACTGAGTGTTTGCTACTATAAATGGCTGAGTTTAAAAAAGTTAGAGTGTGCAATGCAGGCAGACGTGCTGCAAATATCGTTCCAATACTGTGAATAGACAAAAGTACAATAGCCACGTTTAGGATACAACTAGGTACACTGAGTGTTTGCTACTATAAATGGCTGAGTTTAAAAAAGTTTGAGTGTGCAATGCAGGCAGACGTGCTGCAAATAACGTTCCAATACTGTGAATTGACAAAAGTACAATAGCCACGTTTAGGATACAACTAGGTACACTGAGTGTTTGCTACTATAAATGGCTGAGTTTAAAAAGTTTGAGTGTGCCAATGCAGGCAGACGTGCTGCAAATAACGTTCCAATACTGTGAATTGACAAAAGTACAATAGCCACGTTTAGGATACAACTAGGTACACTGAGTGTTTGCTACTATAAATGGCTGAGTTTAAAAAAGTTTGAGTGTGCAATGCAGGCAGACGTGCTGCAAATAACGTTCCAATACTGTGAATTGACAAAAGTACAATAGCCACGTTTAGGATACAACTAGGTACACTGAGTGTTTGCTACTATAACATGGCTGAGTTTAAAAAAGTTTGAGTGTGCAATGCAGGCAGACGTGCTGCAAATAACGTTCCAATACTGTGAATTGACAAAAGGTACAATAGCCACGTTTAGGATACAACTAGGTACACTGAGTGTTTGCTACTATAAATGGCTGAGTTTAAAAAAGTTAGAGTGTGCAATGCAGGCAGACGTGCTGCAAATATCGTTCCAATACTGTGAATAGACAAAAGTACAATAGCCACGTTTAGGATACAACTAGGTACACTGAGTGTTTGCTACTATAAAATGGCTGAGTTTAAAAAAGTTTGAGTGTGCAATGCAGGCAGACGTGCTGCAAATAACGTTCCAATACTGTGAATTGACAAAAGTACAATAGCCACGTTTAGGATACAACTAGGTACACTGAGTGTTTGCTACTATAAATGGCTGAGTTTAAAAAAGTTTGAGTGTGCAATGCAGGCAGACGTGCTGCAAATAACGTTCCAATACTGTGAATTGACAAAAGTACAATAGCCACGTTTAGGACACTTACAACTAGTACACTGAGTGTTTGCTACTATAAATGGCTGAGTTTAAAAAAGTTTGAGTGTGCAATGCAGGCAGAACGTGCTGCAAATAACGTTCCATACTGTGAATTGACAAAAGTACAATAGCCACGTTTAGGATACAACTAGGTACACTGAGTGTTTGCTACTATAAATGGCTGAGTTTAAAAAAGTTAGAGTGTGCAATGCAGGCAGACGTGCTGCAAATAACGTTCCAATACTGTGAATTGACAAAAGTACAATAGCCACGTTTAGGATACAACTAGGTACACTGAGTGTTTGCTAGTATAATGGCTGAGTTTAAAAAAAGTTAGAGTGTGCAATGGCAGGCAGACGTGCTGCAAAATAGCTTCCAATACTGTGAATAGACAAAAGTACAATAGCCACGTTTAGGATACAACTAGGTACACTGAGGTGTTTGCTACTATAAATGGCTGAGTTTAAAAAAAGTTTGAGTGTGCAATGCAGGCAGACGTGCTGCAAATAACGTTCCAATACTGTGAATTGACAAAAGTACAATAGCCACGTTTAGGATACAACTAGGTACACTGAGTGTTTGCTACTTATAAATGGCTGAGTTTAAAAAAGTTAGAGTGTGCAATGCAGGCAGACGTGCTGCATAATATCGTTCCAATACTGTGAATAGACAAAAGTACAATAGCCACGTTTAGGATACAACTAGGTACACTGAGTGTTTGCTACTATAAATGGCTGAGTTTAAAAAGTTTGAGTGTGCAATGGCAGGCAGACGTGCTGCAAATAACGTTCCAATACTGTGAATTGACAAAAGTACAATAGCCACGTTTAGGATACAACTAGGTACACTGAGTGTTTGCTACTATAAATGGCTGAGTTTAAAAAAGTTTGAGTGTGCAATGCAGGCAGACGTGCTGCAAATAACGTTCCAATACTGTGAATTGACAAAAGTACAATAGCCACGTTTAGGATACAACTAGGTACAGTGAGTGTTTGCTAGTATAATGGCTGAGTTTAAAAAAGTTAGAGTGTGCAATGCAGGCAGACGTGCTGCAAATAACGTTCCAATACTGTGAATAGACAAAAGTACAATAGCCACGTTTAGGATACAACTAGGTACACTGAGTGTTTGTGCTACTATAAATGCTGAGTTTAAAAAAGTTTGAGTGTGCAATGCAGGCAGACGTGCTGCAAATAACGTTCCAATACTGTGAATTGACAAAAGTACAATAGCCACGTTTAGGATACAACTAGGTACACTGAGTGTTTGCTACTATAAATGGCTGAGTTTAAAAAAGTTTGAGTGTGCAATGCAGGCAGACGTGCTGCAAATAACGTTCCAATACTGTGAATTGACAAAAGTACATAGCCACGTTTAGGATACAACTAGGTACACTGAGTGTTTGCTACTATAAATGGCTGAGTTTAAAAAAGTTAGAGTGTGCAATGCAGGCAGACGTGCTGCAAATAACGTTCCAATACTGTGAATGACAAAAGTACAATAGCCACGTTTAGGATACAACTAGGTACAGTGAGTGTTTGCTAGTATAATGGCTGAGTTTAAAAAAGTTAGAGTGTGCAATGCAGGCAGACGTGCTGCAAATATCGTTCCAATACTGTGAAAAGACAAAAGTACAATAGCCACGTTTAGGATACAACTAGGTACACTGAGTGTTTGCTACTATAAATGGCCTGAGTTTAAAAAAGTTTGAGTGTGCAATGCAGGCAGACGTGCTGCAAATAACGTTCCAATACTGTGAATTGACAAAAGTACAATAGCCACGTTTAGGATACAACTAGGTACACTGAGTGTTTGCTACTATAAATGGCTGAGTTTTAAAAAAGTTAGAGTGTGCAATGCAGGCAGACGTGCTGCAAATATCGTTCCAATACTGTGAATAGACAAATGTACAATAGCCACGTTTAGGATACAACTAGGTACACTGAGTGTTTGCTACTATAATGGGCTGAGTTTAAAAAAGTTTGAGTGTGCAATGCAGGCAGACGTGCTGCAAATAACGTTCCAATACTGTGAATTGACAAAAGTACAATAGCCACGTTTAGGATACAACTAGGATACACTGAGTGTTTGCTACTATAAATGGCTGAGTTTAAAAAAGTTTGAGTGTGCAATGCAGGCAGACGTGCTGCAAATAACAGTTCCAATACTGTGAATTGACAAAAGTACAATAGCCACGTTTAGGATACAACTAGGTACACTGAGTGTTTGCTACTATAAATGGCTGAGTTTAAAAAAGTTTGAGTGTGCAATGCAGGCAGACGTGCTGCAAATAACGTTCCAATACTGTGAATTGACAAAAGTACAATAGCCACGTTTAGGATACAACTAGGTACACTGAGTGTTTGCTACTATAAATGGCTGAGTTTAAAAAAGTTTGAGTGGTGCAATGCAGGCAGACGTGCTGCAAATAACGTTCCAATACTGTGAATTGACAAAAGTACAATAGCCACGTTTAGGATACAACTAGGTACACTGAGTGTTTGCTCTACTATAAATGGCTGAGTTTAAAAAAGTTAGAGTGTGCAATGCAGGCAGACGTGCTGCAAATATCGTTCCAATACTGTGAATAGACAAAAGTACAAATAGCCACGTTTAGGATACAACTAGGTACACTGAGTGTTTGCTACTATAAATGGCTGAGTTTAAAAAAGTTTGAGTGTGCAATGCAGGCAGACGTGCTGCAAATAACGTTCCAATACTGTGAATTGACAAAAGTACAATAGCCACGTTTAGGATACAACTAGGTACACTGAGTGTTTGCTACTATAAATGGCTGAGTTTAAAAAAGTTTGAGTGTGCAATGCAGGCAGACGTGCTGCAAATAACGTTCCAATACTGTGAATTGACAAAAGTACAATAGCCCACGTTTAGGATACAACTATGGTACACTGAGTGTTTGCTACTATAAATGGCTGAGTTTAAAAAAAGTTTGAGTGTGCAATGCAGGCAGACGTGCTGCAAATAACGTTCCAATACTGTGAATTGACAAAAGTACAATAGCCACGTTTAGGATACAACTAGGTACACTGAGTGTTTGCGACTATAAATGGCTGAGTTTAAAAAAGTTAGAGTGTGCAATGCAGGCAGACGTGCTGCAAATAACGTTCCAATACTGTGAATTGACAAAAAGTACAATAGCCACGTTTAGGATACAACTAGGTACACTGAGTGTTTGCTAGTATAATGGCTGAGTTTAAAAAAGTTAGAGTGTGCAATGCAGGCAGAGCGTGTGCTGCAAATATCGTTCCAATACTGTGAATAGACAAAAGTACAATAGCCACGTTTAGGATACAACTAGGTACACTGAGTGTTTGCTACTATAAATGGCTGAGTTTAAAAAAGTTTGAGTGTGCAATGCAGGCAGACGTGCTGGCAAATAACGTTCCAATACTGTGAATTGACAAAAGTACAATAGCCACGTTTAGGATAACGAACTAGGTACACTGAGTGTTTGCTACTATAAATGGCTGAGTTTAAAAAAGTTAGAGTGTGCAATGCAGGCAGACGTGCTGCAATATCGTTCCAATACTGTGAATAGACAAAAGTACAATAGCCACGATTAGGATACAACTAGGTACACTGAGTGTTTGCTACTATAAATGGCTGAGTTTAAAAAAGTTTGAGTGTGCAATGCAGGCAGACGTGCTGACAAATAACGTTCCAATACTGTGAATTGACAAAAGTACAATAGCCACGTTTAGGATACAACTAGGTACACTGAGTGTTTGCTACTATAAATGGCTGAGTTTAAAAAAGTTTGAGTGTGCAATGCAGGCAGACGTGCTGCAAATAACGTTCCAATACTGTGAATTGACAAAAGTACAATAGCCACGTTTAGGATACAACTAGGTACACTGAGTGTTTTGCTACTATAAATGGCTGAGTTTAAAAAAGTTTGAGTGTGCAATGCAGGCAGACGTGCTGCAAATAACGTTCCAATACTGTGAATTGACAAAAGTACAATAGCCACGTTTTAGGATACAACTAGGTACACTGAGTGTTTGCTACTATAAATGGCTGAGTTTAAAAAAGTTTGAGTGTGCAATGCAGGCAGACGGTGCTGCAAATAACGTTCCAATACTGTGAATTGACAAAAGTACAATAGCCACGTTTAGGATACAACTAAGGTACACTGAGTGTTTGCTACTATAAATGGGGCTGAGTTTAAAAAAGTTAGAGTGTGCAATGCAGGCAGACGTGCTGCAAATATCGTTCCAATACTGTGAATAGACAAAAGTACAATAGCCAACGTTTAGGATACAACTATGGTACACTGAGTGTTTGCTACTATAAATGGCTGAGTTTAAAAAAGTTTGAGTG
>NC_134354.1:232223236-232225736 GCF_048569485.1 Anomaloglossus baeobatrachus
GCACCTGAAGGGTTAGGTTATGCGCACGTTGCCTTTTTTTGTGACCACAAAAATGCAGCGTTTTTGGCTGCAAAAAACACACCCGCATCAAAATAAACTCATGTGTTTTTACCGCGCTTTTTGGTCACTGCGTTTTGCCAATGCATTGCATGGGTGGAAAAGCGCAGAAAGAAGGGAATTTTGTTTACTTACCGTAAATTCCTTTTCTTCTAGCTCCAATTGGGAGACCCAGACAATTGGGTGTATAGCTACTGCCTCCGGAGGCCACACAAAGCACTACACTCGAAAGTGTAAACCCCTCCCCTCTGCTATACACCCTCCCGTGCATCACGGGCTCCTCAGTTTTGGTGCAAAAGCAGGAAGGAGGAAACTTATAAATTGGTCTAAGGTAAATTCAATCCGAAGGATGTTCGGAGAACTGAAACCATGACCAAGAACAATTCAATCTGAACAACATGTGTACACAAAGAATAACAGCCCGAAGGGAACAGGGGCGGGTGCTGGGTCTCCCAATTGGAGCTAGAAGAAAAGGAATTTACGGTAAGTAAACAAAATTCCCTTCTTTGTCGCTCCATTGGGAGACCCAGACAATTGGGACGTCCAAAAGCAGTCCCTGGGTGGGTAAAAGAATACCTCGTAATAGAGCCGTAAAACGGCCCCTTCCCACAGGTGGGCAACCGCCGCCTGAAGGACTCGCCTACCTAAGCTGGCATCTGCCGAGCGTAGGTATGCACTAGATAGTGCTCCGTGAAAGCGTGCAGACTCAACCAGGTAGTCGCCTGACACACCTGCTGAGCCGTAGCCTGGTGCAGCAACGCCCAGGACGCACCCACGGCTCTGGGAGAATGGGCCTTCAGCCTTGAAGGAACCGGAAGCCCAGCAGAACGGTAGGCTTCAAGAATTGGTTCCTTGATCCACCGAGCCAAGTTGACTTGGGAGCTTGCGACCCTTTACGCTGGTCAGCGACAAGGACAAGAGCTCATCCGAGCGGCGCAGGGGCGCCGTACAAGAAATGTAGAGTCTGAGTGCTCTCAGCAGACCTAATAAGTGCAAATCCTTTTCACGTTGGTGAACCGGATGAGACAAAAAGAAGGTAAGAAGATATCCTGATTGAGATGAACAAAGGATACCACCTTCGGGAGAAATTCCAGAACCGAACGCAGAACCAGCTTGTCCTGGTGAAACACCAGGAAGGGGGACTTTACATGACAGCGCTGCTATGTCAGACACTCTGCGGAGTGACGTGACTGCCACTAGGAAGACCACCCTCTGCGAAAGGCGTGAAAGAGAATATCCCTCATTGGCTCGAAGGGTGGATTCTGAAGAGCCGGTATCACCCTGTTCCGATCCCAGGGTTCTAGCCGACGCTTGTAAGGAGGGACTATGTGGCAAACCCCCTGCAGGAACGTGCGTACCTGAGGGAGTTTGGCTAGACGCTTTTGAAACACAAACACATAAAGCGCCGAAACTTGTCCCTTAAGGGAACCGAGAGACAACCCCTTTTCCATTCCGGATTGAAGGAAGGACAGAAGTGGGCAAGGCGAATGGCCAGAGAGTAAAACTCTGATCAGAGCACCAGGATAAGAAGATCTTCCACGTCCTGTGGTAGATCTTGGCGGACATTGGTTTCTTGGCCTGTCTCATAGTGGCAATGACCTCTTGAGATAACCCTGAAGACGCTAGGATCCAGTACTCAATGGCTACGCAGTCAGGTTGAGGGCCGCAGAATTCAGAATGCGTCTGCCGCCAGAGCTCTGTGATCTTGAGAACGTGCCCTGCATGCCGGGACCTTGCTGTTGTGCCGGGACGCCAATAGGTCGACGTCCGGCCTCCCCCAGCGGCAACAATCTCTTGAAACACGTCCGGTCGAAGAGACCATTCCCCTGCGTCCATGCCCTGGCGACTGAGAAAGTCTGCTTCCCAGTTTTCTACGCCCGGGATGTGAACTGCGGAGATGGTGGAGGCTGTGGCTTCCACCCACAGCAGAATCCGCCGGACTTGCTGGAAGTCTTGCCGACTGCTTGTGCCGCCTTGGTGGTTGATGTATGCCACCGCCGTGGCGTTGTCCGACTGAATTCGGATCTGCCTGCCTTCCAGCCATGGCTGGAACGCTATTAGGGCTAGAACACTGCCCTTATCTCCAGAACATTGATCTGGAGGGAGGACTCTGCTGAGTCCATGTACCCTGAGCCCTGTGGTGGAGGAAGACTCCCTGACAGACTCGCCTCCGCCGTGACCACAGCCCAGGATGTGGGCAGGAAGGATTTTTCCTTCGACAAGAGTGGGAAGAAGCCACCACAGAAGGGAGGCCATGGCTGCCCGAGAAGGAGCAACGTTCTTGTCGAGGGACGTCGATTTGCTGTCCCATTTGCGGAGAAAGTCCCATTAAAGTGGGCGCAGATGAATCTGCGCAAACGGAGCTGCCTCTATTGCTGCCACCAACTTCTCTAGGAAGTGCATGAGGCGCCTCAAGGGTGTGACTGGGCTCGAAGGAACGATT
>NC_134354.1:232540736-232543799 GCF_048569485.1 Anomaloglossus baeobatrachus
CACCATGTTTCACTGTTGGGATTTGTATTGGGCAGGTAATAATATTTATTCATTTATATAGCGCTGTTAATTCCACAGGTAATGAGTTTTCTCCACATATACCACTTAGAATTATCACCAAAAAGTTCTATCCTCGTCTCATCAGATCAGAGAATCTTATTTCTTATAGTCTAGGAGTCCTTCATGTGTTTTTTTTGCAAACTATTTTGATTCTGGCAATTGGTGGCTGTTCACATTGAGCCATCAAGCCCTGTCCACAAGCTATTTAATTCATGCAGCATTTGCTTGGGCCTGTCCTGCCCACAGCCATGATTCAGTCATGGGTACTGGATTGAAAAGCACCAAGTGCTGCTATAAACAGTTCTACTTTTTCCTATGTGAGGCCGTATGGCACATTTTGAATAAAAATATTTTTGAGTAGGGCTGCCCCAAAGAAATTTGCCATGACGTGGCAGTGTAGCTCAAGAAATTGCAATTTTTTGCCAAAAATCTCAAAAAAAAAAAAAAAAAAATACGGTTTGGAATGCAGTGCACATCTTAGAATACATGCCATTTTTTAGTTGAGCTGGCTTTGTTGTTTTTTCTTCATTGAATTGGCTGCAGTGATAGTTCCACAAAGTCAACTTTCTCCCATCCCCCTACTGCATCTCGGGAGCTCAGCCACTTGGGGTCCTTCTTCACCCCTCACCAATGTCTTCCATTTAAGGATCATGGAGGCCACCGCGCTCTTAGGAACCTTGAGTACTGCAGAAATTCTTTTGTAACCTTGGCCAGAGCTGTGCCTAGCCACAATTCTGTCTGAGCTCCTTGGGTTATCCTTTGATCTCATGATTCTCATTGGCACTGACATGGATTGTGAGCTGTGAGGTCTTATAATGACAGGTGTGTGCCTTTCCAAATCAAGTCCTATCAGTTTAATTAAACACAGCTGGACTCCAATGAAGGAGTAGAACCATCTCAAGGAGGATCGCAAGGAAATGGACAGCATGTGACTTAAATACGAGTGTCTGAGCAAAGGGTCTGAATACCCTGAAGACCTTATGATGTGTCAGGTTTTCTTGTTTAAATAAAATTTGCAAAAATTTCTACATTTGTTTTTTTTTCTGTCAAGATTGGGTGCAGAGGGTACATTAACCCCTTAGTGACGGAGCTAATTTTCACCTTAATGACCAGACCAAAGTTTGCAATTCTGACCAGTGTCACTTCATGAGGTTATAACTCTGGAACGCGTCAACGGATCCCGGTGATTCTGAGAATGTTTTTTCCTCACATATTGGACTTCATGTTAGTACCAAATTTAGGACAATATTTTTTGCGTTTATTTATGAAAAAAATTTAATTTTGGCAAAAATTTTGAAAATTTAGCAATTTTCAACTTTTGAATTTTTATACCGTTAAAGCAGAGATTTCTGTGACACAAAATAGTTAATAAATAACATTCCCACATGTCTACTTTACATAAGCACAATTTTGGAAACCAAATTTTTTTTGTTAGGAAGTTAGAGGGGTTCAAAGTTTATCAGCGATTTCTCATTTTTACATCAAAATTTACAAAACCATTTTTTTAGGTACCACATCACATTTGAAGTGACTTCAATAGGCCTAGATGATAGAATGGTGTCACGTTTGGGTATTTTCTAAAAACTGCACCCCCCAAAGTACTCAAAACCACATTCAAGAAGTTTATTAACTCTTCAGGTGCTTCACATGAACAAAAGCAATGTGGAATGAAAAAAAGCAAAAATTAAATTTTACCTAAAAATGTTGCTCTAACCCAAATTTATTCACTTTTAGAAGAAATAACAGATCAAAATGGACCCCAAAACTTGTTCCCCACTTTCTTATGAGCGCGCCGATACCCCACATGTGGTCAGAAACCTCTGTTTGGACAAATGGGAGGGCTTGGAACAGAAGGAGCAATATTTGAATTTTGGAAAGCAAATTTGGCTGAAATAGATTGCGGGCACCATGTTGTATTTACAGGTCCGCTAAGGTAACCTAAACAGAAGAAACCCCTCACATGTGACACCATTTTGGAAACTAGACCCCTCAAGGCTTCTATCTAGGGGTATAGTGAGCATTTTAGATCCACAGGTACTTCACAGATTTTGTTAACGTTACGTTGTCATATTGAAAATTTTAATAAATTTTCTCAAAAATATTGCTTTAGCATCAATTTTCTCACTTTTTCAAAGAGGTAATTCCAAAAATTTGACCCTCAAGGTTTGTTAACCACTTTTTTATGAGCGCGGTGATACCTCACATGTGGTCTGAAACCTTTGTTTGGACAAATGGGAGGGCTTGGAACGAAAGGAGCAATATTTGAATTTTTGGAAAGGAAATTTGGCTGAAAGATTGCGGGCACCATGTCACATTTGGAGGTCCCCTAAGGTACCTAAACAGCAGAAACCCCGCACAAGTGACCCCATTTTGGAAACTAGGCCCCTCAAGGAATTTATCTAGATGTTTGGTGAGTACCCTGAACCCCCAGGTGCTTCACAGAATTTTATAACGTTGAGCCATGAAAATAAAAAAATAAAATTTTACCACAAAATTGTTATTTTCAACGAGGTAGCTTTTTTTCACAAGGGTAACAGGAAAAAAAAATCACCATGAAATTTATTGTGCAATTTCACCTGAGTTTGGCGATACCCTATATGTGGTGGAAATCAACTGTTTGGGCACATGACAGGGCTCGGAAGGGAAGGAGTGCCATTTGACTGCAAAATTGGCTGGAATCAATAGCGTACGCTATGTTGCATTAGGAGAGCCCCTGAGGTGCCTAAACAGTGGAGGTCCCCCCACAAGTGGCCCCATTTTGGAAAATAGACCCCTGAAGGAATTTATCTAGATGTTTGGTGAGTACCCTGAACCCTCAGGTGCTTCACAGAAGTTTATAATGTTGAGCTGTGAAAATAAAATACATTTTTACCACAAAATTGTTACTTCAACCAGGTAGCTTTTTTTTTACAAGTGTAAAAGGAAAAAATTCAGCATACAATTTATTGTGCAATTTCTCTTGAGTATGCTGATACCTTATGTGTGATGAAAATCAACTGTTTG
>NC_134354.1:233617663-233620163 GCF_048569485.1 Anomaloglossus baeobatrachus
AACTAGCCACCAGCAAAATCTCCAGCACAGACCCCCAGCTTCACCCACGTACCCCACCCGTGACCTCACAACGTTTTGATACCATCCTAATAATGGACTCAAATGGGAAATACCTGAAAACATGGCGACTATTTCCAGGAAAAAGGGTCAAAAAAATCCACTGTGCAACTATTGAGCAGGTGATGGCAGTCATCAATAACCCACGGTTCACAAGCCCAAATCATATTTTTATACACACAGGAACAAACAATCTGCCAGCCCAACACCAGCAGATCGCAGGACAACTGACCCAACTAGCAAAGACGGCAAAACTAAAATTCCCAGACAGCAAAATAATTCTATCATCTCTGCTCCCAAGAAATGATGTATCCAGCCAAACTACCCAGAACATCAACACGGACCTGACCACAAGAATCAAGGCTGTGCCCGACGTGATCCTGGCACAACACCCCTCCATAAAACACCAACACCTCTACGACGACAAGCACCTAAACAAACAAGGGGTCAGCCTACTGGCCAAAGAGCTGAAGGACATTATACTAAACAGAGACCCCATGCCTGGACTCAACAACAACCAAAATCCCATGGAAAGACCCCCAACAATAAAAAGACAGGAAACCCCAATTTCATCACAGGAGGCCAGAAACAAAGCCCTTCACCCAACATCGGGCCATCAGAGGAGGAGACCACCATGGAGGGGACCATCAACCCCACACAGAGACATGCAGGGCAGAGATATGGAAGAGATTAGAACCCTGCTCAGCACATTGTGCAGGAAACTAATGTGACTGGATCTAACATACCTATAAACCAGTCGTAAATCCAGAGTGTCTTACACAGCCGCACTCATTACAAGGTATATACACATGAGGTATATAGAAAAAAAAAAAAAAAAAAAAATGACCTCATTCACAATCAGCAGCTGGAACATCCAAGGCCTGAGCACCTCGGCCTTTGGATGTAAAACAAATGACCCCGACTTTATTCAAAGACTGAAGAATATAGACATTCAGATCCTCCTGGAAACATGGACCAGAGCTGAAAACGAATCTCTGGTGCCAATCGGATACAGAGAAATCTCTGTCCCTGCCCTTAAAAATAAAAACATCAAACAGGGCCGCTGCTCAGGAGGAATATTGATCTGGTATAAAGAAGAGCTCCACCAGTACATCACACCAGTGAAGAGAGGAGGCAGCCACATATGGATCAGAATCAGCAGCTCCATCCTCACCTCTCAGTCCGATGTCTACCTCTGCACCACCTATATACCACCGCCAGAGTCCCCCTACTTCAATCCAGACAGCTTTGAGATCTTACAAGAAGAAGCCACCCATTATCAGGTCCTGGGCAAAGTTCTCATCTTTGGAGACCTCAATGCAAGAACAGGGAGAGAAAAAGACTTTCTGACCACAGACGGAAACATCTACATATTTGGGGCAGAGAATGACAGTCACGACTCAGAACACTCAGAGAGAAACAGCTATGACAGTACAGTCAACAAAAGTGGCAAAAAGCTCCTGAACTTATGTAAAAGTTTAGGTCTTCATATTCTTAATGGACGTACAAAGGGAGACTCACTGGGAAGATATACACTAGACTCCCATGTAGGAAGGAGTGTAGTAGACTACGCCATTACAGATATGGACCCGGCAAATATTAGCGCCTTCATAGTCACCCCACAAACGCACCTGTCAGACCACAGCCAACTTCTCCTGTACATAAAATCTACAGAGAAACCATCCACACAAAAGCCACAGCAGAGCAGCCTCTACAACCGACCTCCATCCTATAAATGGTCCAAGACGTCAGAAATAAAATATAAAGAGGCTCCCAACAGACCGGAATTACAAGAGATGCTCCACAACTTCTACAGCTACAAGTACAAGTCAAACCCAGAAGGAGTGAATCAAGCTGCAAAAGACCTCAACAAAATATTCCACACCATGGCCAAATTGTCCGACCTCAAACAAGTCAACTACAAGAGGCCAAAAGAAAAGCAGATCAATGGTTGGTTTGACAAAGAGTGTAAAGCCGTTCGAAAGACCCTGAGAACAGCCTCAAACAATAAACACAGAGACCCCAACAACCCAGACCTGAGGGAAGCCTATGACACCATACAAAAGCAGTACAAAACCATCCTCAGGAGGAAGAAGCAGAGCTACATCTCTACCAAACTTAGCCAACTCCAAGACGCCCTCCAAGACAACTCCTTCTGGGAAATATGGAGCCACATGGACACAAAGAGCAAGAAAAAGACTGATACCCATATCCAAAATGGCAACATCTGGCTCCAGTACTTCAGAGACCTCTACAAAGACATCCCAAAAAAAGGACTAAGCCAAGAGCAGGAAAACATAACATCAAAACTAAAGGCAATGGAAGAGAAAATCAAAAACTTCCAAAACCCACTGGACACACCAATTACATTACAGGAAGTTGCAGAGAAAATCACTTCCATAAAGTGTAAAAAATCTAGTGGTCTGGATGGAATCCCCCCAGA
>NC_134354.1:233625163-233672663 GCF_048569485.1 Anomaloglossus baeobatrachus
AACACACTGCTCCTTTCCATAATGTCGGCCTACACACTGCCTCTCCCCAAAATGTCTCCCCACATACTTGCCCCTCTCCATAATGTGCACCTACGCATTGCCTCTCTCCATAGTGTCTCCCTACATACTGTCCCTCTGCATAATGTCCCCACACACACTATCCTCTCCATAAAGTCCCCCACACACTGCTCCTCTCCATGATGTCCCCAATACACTGCCCCTCTCCATAATTTCTCTCCATATCCTGCCCCTCTCTATAATGTTCCCCACACGCTACCCTCTCCATACTGCCCCCTTTCATGCAGCCTCTCCCCATAATGTCTCCACAAACACTGCCGCTCTCTATAAGGTCCCCAATACACTACCCCTCTCCATAATGTCCAAAACACACTACCGCTCTCCATAATGTCCGCCAACACACTGCCCCTTCTCCATAATGTCCTCCAACACATTGTGCCTCTCTGTAATGTCCCCTGACACACAGTCCCTTTCCATAATATCATGATACAATTAATGCATTGCAGTTTGTGCATAGCAGTAGTCTGACTGGTGGCTTGTGTTTTTCACACTTATGAATAAAACTTAATGAACATGGACTTTAGACACTGGAGATTTGGATTTTTTTTCCTTATTACTTCACTGTAGGCTTGACTTGGGTGCAGAGGCGTAGCTAGGGGTTCGGCTCAGAGAGGGCGAAACCTTTGAGTGTGCCCTTAACCAGGTAACCATATTTACAACGATGGTGTCGCAGCCTTATAGCTTGTGTAGACAATTATAATTTTTGGGCAAAGTACGATCCAACAAAATACTGGATCGCATTCGGACCAATGTTATCCAATAAGGCAGTACGCATGTTCGATTTTGTGCTCGAACCAAGTGGTCTGAGAAAAATAAAAATTGCATCATGCATGCGCAGACTGGTACGGTTATGTGTAGCGGCAGGGCCGTAGTTGGCATTCATGATGTTCTAAGCACGTAAATTGATCACGTACCCTACCAATAAATCAGACTAAAGCCTCATGCAGATGTGGCTAGAAGTATGCCAATTGCACTCTTGTGGTCACATGACAGCCCGCTCTCACCACCAACACTGGAAAACCAGGACAGTGCACTGTGTGCATGCTATGAGGGTTCACAAGTCTGCAGTCACAGGCCATTAAACAGCTGCAGATCTGCTTCATATAACCAAACAATCGACTATCATTTAAAGGGAATCTGTCCCAAGGTTTTTGCCCTCTAATCTGAGAGCAGCATAACGGGGCAGAGATCCTGATTCCAGCGATGTGTTACTTACTGACCTGCTTAGTGTAGTTTTGATAAAATTACTGATTAATCAGCAGTAGGTTATCATTACAGGACTACTTGGCGTGCTGCAGGAAGTCCAGCATATTTATGAGCTCTGTAGAACTGCTAGATCTGCAGCAGAGAAAACATTAATTTTATCAAAATAACAGCAAACAGCTCAGTAAGTGACACATCACTGGAATCAGGGTCTCGGTCTCTACATTATGTTGCTCTCAGATGGGGGAGCAAAAACCTACTGACAAATTCCCTTTAAATGCAGGAATTTTCCAGTAGAAATGCTCCCTTAGATCCAGGTACCGTATTGGCGACTTCTTCTCTGATTGGATCAGATGAAGAAGAATGAAATAAGACAAAACCAGACGACATGATGACTTTGGACGTACACAGCTTCTTTCCGCAGACTCCATTTTCTCTGGTTTTCCACAATATATCCCAACATGTTGCCCTAAAAATATGAGTGTTATTATGGCTAAATAAAAAATATCCGCACATACTATGCACTAAATAACCCTTATACTGTGAACCTCAAAAAGTATTTCCCCCCACTATGCTCTCTAATCAAAAAGTGACCCCTACACTGTCCCCCTAATGATACATGGCCTCCACATTGTGCCTCTCATATACTACAACCACTGCCACCATGAATTATGGCCGCCACACTGTCTTTCTTTATGAAAAATATTCATAAAACCATCCCCCCTCATTAACCATGTCCTATACGCTTTCCATACAAAATAATGTACCTGTGATATTAAGAATGGCCTTCACATTGTCCACACCTTCCATGCCCCTCACCACACTACCCTCTCTCCATACTCTGCTGTCTTTTCACACAGTACAGCCTTCACACTGTGCCCTCACATTGTCCCTCCTATACTGCTTCTCTCATACTGTGGCCTCACACTGTCCTTACTGCCTCCCATAATGTGCTGTCACTCTACAGTATATACTGAGTGAATGCTCCTATTCCCCCTCCCACACTTTACAGTAAATGTTCCTTGCATCTACAGCTCCATGGTGGAACACTTATCTTGTCCCTCATCTTTAACTCCTTTGTGGTGCTATATCTTACATACACTGCACCCCCATATCCCACACACACCCTGCACCCCAATCTCCCACACACATCCTGCACCCCCATATCCCACACTTCACCCCATATCCCACAAACCCTTCATCCCAGCCTGTACCCCCATATCTCACACTGCACCCCCATATCCCACAGACCCTGCACCCCATATCCAACACACCCTGCATCCCTATATCTCACACAGCCTGTATCCCAACTTACCCCTCTCTCAAGCACCCTGAACCCGCAAATTCCACATACCCTGCATCCAGGGCCGGCGTCGGCATTTGACACACCCAGGCAAATGCCGGGGCCCTGGACAGCTGGGGGGGTCCAGTAGCAGTCTTCAGTCCTGCGGGCCCCGGGCTGAGTTCCAGGGACTGCAGTGCTTGAGTTGGCAGCTGTACTATCCTGCATACTGGATAGTACAGTTGCTGACCCTTTAATCCACACTGGCACACAGCATTCACTGTTGAATTGACATTCATCTCTGGGCTCCCACTCCTGAGCTGTATGTGCTGTATGGGCCCTCTCAGACCAGTAGGTGTCCCCCATGTATGGGACTGCCAGAGCCGTATGTGCTGCCACCCCAGAGCCGTATGCGCTGGCTCCACAGAAATGTGTATGCCCCCCCCCAGAGTTGTATACTACCCCAGTAACATCTATGCCCCCCAGGAATAAGTATGCACCTCAGTAACATGTATGCCCCCAGTAATGTTTATGCCCCCAGCCCCTCCTATCATTTATATACTGTAGCCCCCAGCCCCCCTATGATGTATAAACAGCAGTCTGTGTGCACTGTGCGCAGCCATGTCTGTTAGTGACGGCCATCACGCATTGCAGCACAGACACATGCCCAGGAGGAGCTGGACAGAGACAAGCAGGGGAGGTGAATGAGGCTGCTGCCAGATTCCCCATATTAATAATATTTCTAATGTGTAAGATGTGTATCTATGTGTGTCCGTGTGTATGACTGTATAGATTTATGTTTGATTATATGTATTTTCCTTAATTTCTCTTTAAATAATGTATTTTTTGTTATAGGCCTAAGCCACACGGCATGAAAATTGGAGCGAGTGGAATGCGATGTTTTATCGCATTTCACTCAGACCAATATCACCCTATCAAAAAACAGAAGAAACATGGAGTAATAAATAGTGCAAAATAGTAACAAATTTTATTCAATTATATGAAATAGACAAGACACAAAAAAAGGGGGGGAAAAGGGAATGGCCATATAGACACAATACGTGTCCTGGAGTGGACGTCACTCCAGGAAGCCGCATACACAGCGGGCATTATAAATGAGTGAGGCTTCCTATCTCTACTACCCTCGCCTTTCCTCCCTGATGAAGCGGTACCCACAGTGGTAATATCTATCCTGCGAAACGTACGTTGGAGGTTATAGGGGGCGCTCTTCCATGGGGGGTCTCCCTACCTGGGGATTTTGGCTTCTTTTTTGCAATTAGCATCCTGCAAGCAGCCTTTTTTACATTGTCATACATTGCACTATGTTGATGGCAGGTGATATAGTGGATTTCACACATGTATTGTGCTCATAGCAGCTTTACGATTTCATGTTTGCATTTGGCACTTTATAACTCCCTATGCTGCTATCTTTTGCACTGAATCCACTTATGCACTTTACGATTATTTATTTATTACACGCTGTCATGTTGGTGTTTTGTCTGTAATAACTGCCAGCTAGGTTAATAAATTGACATTTTTGTGATTGTTTCTACACATGCTGCTGCCTCTTCCCCTGGGGTCACCATCTACTCTCATCCCCCCATTCTGTGTATTTTATTGTGTCTATATGGCCATTCCCTTTTCCCCCCCTTTTTTTGTGTCTTGTCTATTTCATATAATTGAATAAAATTTGTTACTATTTTGCACTATTTATTACTCCATGTTTCTTCTGTTTTTTGATATTGTATAGGAGTATGTGCTAGGCACATGTTTTGCCCCATCGAGGGCAATTGTGCCTTATATTGTGATAAATGACGGTTATGAGGTATAATTTTCTCAATATCACCCTATGTGCTAGCACCCATGAGCGATTATTTTCTCAGTCCTAATCGGACCGAGAAAACAATCGCAGCATGCTGCGATTGTAATGCGAGACTTGTTTCTCTCGCACCCATTCAAGTCTATGGGGCGAGAGAAAAATCGCACTGCACTCGCAGTCTGCATGTGCAAAGCAAGAATGGCAATAGAGGCATGATCGGACCTCAGTCGCAGTGACACTGGCATGACACTCGGTTCCTGCTGTGCTGCCAGCGTGAGCAGACTGTCATGCAAGGATCGCAGTAGATCCCCGTGTGGTCCCGGCCATAATAAGACGCACTGGATTATAAGACTCTCCCCAAATTTGGAGTAAAAAAAAAAAAAGAATATGGGGCCCGTATTATAATCCGGTGGTGTCTTACCAGGAAGGGGGGCTGGCAGAGGAGTGGGGGTCACAGGAGGCAGACGCGGTAGTGGAGTATGGCGATGCTGTGAGTGGTACGGAGGGGGGCCCAGATACTGACTGCATGGCTGCTCTGTGCTGGGCTGCTCTGTGCAGCTCTGCTCTGCTAGGCATGGCTCTGCTCTGTGTGGGGCGGCTCTGCTCGGCGTGGGGCTTCTCTGTGTGGCGGGCGGTAAGGCGCCGGCCATTCTGAAGATGTTGGCGGTGAGGGCTCCTTCAAATAATGGCCGCTTGAGTCCGTGTGTGTGCAGATGAGAGCTTGAGCCGAGAGCGCCATCTGCGCACGAGCCGACTCTAGACGCCGTTATTTGAAGAAGCCCTCACCGCTGACATCTTTAGAATGGCCGGTACCTTACCGCCCGCCACACGGAGCAGAGCCACCCTGAGCGGAGCCGCGCCTAGCAGAGACGTGCAGAGCCGCACAGAACAGCCCCGCACAGAGCCGCTAAGCACAGAGCCGCTCCGCACAGAGCAGAGCCGCGCCAAGCAGAACAGCCCTGCACAGAGCAGAGCCGTGCCGAGCAGAACATCCCCGCAGAGAGCAAAGCCGCTCCACACAGAACAGAGCCACGCCGAGCAGAGATGCCTGTATGTGTGCGTATCTGTGTATGTGTGTGTCTACGTGTGGATGGGGCCCACTGAGACTCTTTCGCCTTGGGCCCACAAAAACCTGCCTGCATCCCTATATGTCACACAGCCTCTACCCCAACTTACCCCTCTCTCAAACACCCTGCATCCCTTCACACCATTCTGTCACAGTCTGCACCCCTCATATGCCTCTCACCCTGCATCCCCTCTTCCTCATTACCGGTCACGAGTTCCCATCTCCTTCAGGAATCAGTATCTCCTTGCTTTCTAACCGGCAAAACTGTGACTCCTCCCACTCAGTTACATGGGCATGACATCATCGCAGGTACTGGCAGCACCACTAGGATGCATTTTCGTCATCTGGGTAAGAGTTTCTGCTTTGCCCCTGCAGCGCTAAGAGCTCATAAGCTCCTAGTGAGCCCCCTCTGAGCACGGAGCCCGGGGCAACCGCCTCCTCTGCCCCCCCGGTAGCTACGCTACTGCTTGGGCGGCTCCGTGCACTTCATCTCCATGAAGATAGAATAAGGATGTGTGAGCGATCTCCTTTCTCTTTCTATATTATCCCCCACACACTGTGCCTCTCCATAATGTCCCCCTCTGCCCCAGTCATGGCACCGCACTATTCAAATGTATTTGTGTCTTAAAGACGTGAATACATTTTAACATAGAAAGGAGGGAGTGGTGTCTCAGGTTCCTGCGAGCCACGTGTTATGCAAGTCGGGACTCCCACTGTGTTAAGAACCTTTGGTAACATCATGGTGACCATCATGTCACCAAAGGTCTTTCTGCAGTCTTCATCTCGGAAACTATATTGTCACTGCAGTTTATGGTTTAAAAGCTGAGATAATGAATTAACATCAAAAACAGGACACTTTTAACCCGTTGACAGATCCTTTCTAAAGCAGAATATTAGATAAGACCAATATTTATGAAAGTGAAAAAAGTAGCATCCAGGTATAGTGAGGTAGGATACTATACTCACCGGATTCATCCATTCTGTTGATGCTGACTACATAATGGCTATGAAACATCCATAGGTGTCCATTGTTAGAAGACAGAAGACAAGGACGACATGGGGCCACCACATGGTAGCCAATCTCATTACCACTGCAATTATAAAAAGATGACATGTATAGGTTAGTATATGTATATCACTGGTGAACAACCACACATTGAAAAACCCTTCTCCCATATTTACCATGTAAGACACGCTATATTCTTCAGTTTACATCTGCATGCCTCAAAGTAATAGCAGCACCCCACAAAGTCTACACACCTGGGGATGAGAAAGCAGATCGCCATTTATAAAAATCAGAGACAGAAATATTTCTATTTCTTTGCTATGTAATAACTTATTTAATGGCAAAAACTGCAGATTCACGTGATTTTTGTGTATTATTTACAAGTTTTTCAGGGAATCCATCAGTTCGGAAATGCTGTGCAATCTGTGGGCAGCGTGTTATAGAGCCGGACGAGCTGAGCAGATTAATATATGTTTGTGGGGAGAGATTCAGTTTATCCTATATTTCATTCATTTTAATCTCTGCTCTTTCAATGCTGAACAGTCAGATGGGTGGTGCTAACCAGTGATTGACAGCTATGGTTGTATGAACCCTAATACAGCATGGTGGTCAGTCACTGATTAGCACCACCCACTTGACTGTTCAGAGCAGGGATTAAAAGGAATAAAAATACAGGTTACAGTGAACCTTTTCCCACAAAGCTATATATCAATCTGCTTAGCATCTCCTGTACTATAATGTGCTGCCCATAGATTGGTCAGCATTTTTAAGTTGACGGATCCCCTTTAAATTCTAGCTTAAGCATCTATCTCTATTAATTAATTGCATATGAAACACGTTAGACTTAAAATAAAAATGGTATGATTCCAAGAAGCAGCAGAGCAGATTAAAAGCATGAAGAAATGATGCATGGAACATACAAGTATGGACATGCTGCTAGGGCTGTGTTCAGTTGCACTACACCAAGCAGAAAATATAAACTCCATGCAATGATGCACAAACAATCCCTATAAAAGAAAATTACACATCAAAGATCACGCTCCTCCGTGTTCATCCAGATTACATGCCATTTGCCTGGATGAAAATGATAAACTGCAACGTATAAATCAAACGAAAAGTAAATGGGAAAATTCCTCTGTGCGTTCATCTGGTGCCGTCATTTGTGTTGGTGTCTAATATAGACTTTTAATAAACAGATGTAATGTAAATGCATGGCAACAATTATCAACCAATCAGATCAAAGTCGTCACCTTACTGAAAGATATTCCTCTCTCACATCAATTATTGAATGATTATGTCGCCGGTGGCGGGGCGCTGCGCTCGCTAACGCTCGGGTCCGGCGCTGCTGCTTGGTGGCTCGAGCGGTGGACCGGATCCGGGGACTCGAGCGGCGCTCCACGCCCGTGAGTGAAAAGGGGGTGGTTTGTTTGGGGATTTAGACCGTGACGCCACCCACGGGTTGTGGTGAAGATGGGCACCACCGCTGCTGGTAACGGGGATCCCGGGAGCGATGGCAGGGAGCAGCTGGGATGTTGTTTTTCCCCCTCCGTGGGTAGGGGTTGGTGGTCCCGGGGCCCGGTGGTGTGACGGGGAGGTAGGGTCAGTGAGGTGCAAGGTTGTAGGGACAGCGCGGCGCGGTGCCGGATGGCACGGGTGTACTCACTCAACAAAAGATGCACAAAGTCTCCGGTAAACCAAACGGCTGGATGGACGGGTCCTGCAGCCGGCTGCAGTGTCTCTCCCCAGACAGGTGATGGTGGCTGTCTCTCCCTGCACCTTTTTGTGTACTGTGTTGACTCCAATGGCTTCCCAACGGTAGTCCGCTCCCCGGTGTATAGATACCGGAGGAGCCCGTTTTGCCCGCAGGCGCTGGCCCTTGGATTTCTAGCCGGTGGCTGTATAACCTCACGGTGTGAGCGGTTGCCTTCAATCGGGACTTGGTTGTTAGGGAACCCCGGGGGTTCCTGTCACATTCGGATTTGACTATTGACGGCAGCTCCAAGCCTGGTCGGGGTCCGATGGTCCTGCCTGTGTGCTTAGCTTCACTCCATTCCCCGGTCCGGTACCGGTGGGCCACCGCCCAGCCCCGGTACTTACGGCTCTGCGGAGTTCCACCAACTCCTGCAGACGGCCACCACCGTCTGCCAACCTTGCTGTCAGTGCCTGGGCTCCGACCCAGACACTCGCAGTTTGTGACCTCTCACTTTCACTCCTGAACAAATCTCTGCTCCTTTTCCCGCCTCCAGGCCTGTGAACTCCTCGGTGGGTGGGGCCAACCGCATGGCTCCGCCCCACCTGGTGTAGACATCAGGCCCTGGAGGGAGGCAACAAGGGTTTTTGTCTGACTAATGTAACTGTCTGGGGGTGGGGGTGCATGTGTGTTTTGTCTGTGGCTACCTGGCTAGTCCAGGCCGCCACAATTACATTATATGCCAATACCTTTACAGTTACTACATAGGGGACACATGTCGTGGTGCAAGTGTAAAGGAATGTTCCTGTTTTATATTTTATAGCATATCTGTGCATTTATTCCATGAAACTAGATATATGGTACCTCTTCTAGAATAATAAGGTGGACTGTTGCTGTTGTATTCCTTTCCGTGAAGACACCAATCGCACTATTGTATTGTCATAGAGTGTATTGTGAATTTTGTTCTGCGTCTTTTGTAAATATTGTGATTTGTGATGGTAATGCGATGTATTGTTGTGACGCCCTGGCAAAACCAGGTAGTCACACAAGAGGCCCCCGCATAACACCATCCCTCACAGGGTTACATACAGCCTACCTGAAACCCTAGCCACCCCAATCAGGGCAAGACAGGCACACCAGTGAGCGGGACCAGGCGGTTAGGAAACACCCACCTAGGGGTCTAGACAGCCCGGGGCGGGAAAACAAGTAGTAAAAGTCTAGAGTTCAAGTTGAGAGGAGTGGAAGCTGGGGCTAGCTCCAGCGGAGGAGAAGCTCAAGTTCTAGGTGCTAGGTGTCAGATGACGGGAAGACGGCAGCCGGAGATCCGAGGTGGACCGGGACAGGGTTGGAGCCCGCCGATACCGACACCGGAGCACCGACACGGAAACCGTGCACAGAGGGGGTACTTGGACCCTGAAGCCAGGACCGGAACCAACGGCCTAGCTAATTAACCAATTGAGGGCTGGATTTTAGGTCCTGTCCCAACCAAAGTCCCAAAAGCAGACAATCACTCACAGAGAGGGATAGGGCAACCGCCAGGGCCTGATAGATCCTACGGGTCAGCGTCAGCGGGCATGGCTCCTCAGGTACACAACAAGCCGGGAGCAAACTCCCATGTTCCATACTGGTAAGTCCAACACAAGCAAAAACAATGCAGAGGGAAAAGACGGCGACCACCAGCCCGGGTGGGGGACCAGAGTATAACCAGCCGCGGCGGCCGGCCACCAGCAACTTGGTTTACCAAAAGACTCATTTGATTTATTCAACTGTGAGTAACCAATCATCCCCTGGTACGTCCGGGCGCGCAGGCCTTTTCCATCGCGATCCCCTGCACAGAGCCACTGGGCCCCGGGGCAACCATCCCTACCCACGGAGGGGTTAACATCCAGCTGCCATCACATCTCCCCCGGGGTGTCCCACAACAGCAGCGGTGGTGCCACCTTTCACCACACACCGTGGGTGGCGTCACAAACTGAATACGGCCAAGCCCGTACAACTACGTTCCCCTTTTAATTTGGCATGTCCGCGTGACCACCGGGTCTGGAGGATCCCTCGAGCCACACAGCGGGTCGGGATCCGAGCAGCTCAACTGCTATAGGCGTGGGGCCGGCACACCCCAAAAACTCGCGTCATGAACAGGATTATAACTCATCCACCTACCTGGTGGAAGTGCGCCTTGTTTTGGACAGTCAGCGGTGATCCGTTGCAAAATTTTGAGAAGTCGCCATTTTTAGGAGCGATAAACAATAGCCCAGCGTCTTCTTCCCCGAGAAAGGTCGTGAAGCTGAAGCCCCGCCCCCTGGGAACAAGGCCTGAAGGAAATAACACCCTGAGGCCGAAAACTAAACTAACCAGCCGCATGAGGGAGTGCTTGCAAAAGACCGTGGGGGAGAAGCAGGAAGATGTCCGCGCCTAGTCCCAATGAGGGAGCCGCGCTGACCGCTGGAGTGGCGGCGCCCCGAGGCGGAGTGGTGATTCCCGCGGAAGAACAAGAAGCCGATCGCTTACCACTGGGAACTGCTGCCTTGCTGGAGCGGGAGCTGGCGAGATTCTGTGTCCGGGTGCGGTCGCAGTCGCTGCAGCAGGTGCTGGAATGGAAAGCGGACGTCTGGAGAATGGTGGCCGTGGTGTGGGCCCGTGAGAGCCGAGCCGCCCATACAGCGCCGCGTCGGGAGAGAGGTACACAGACCATCCCGACCTCGTTGACCTGCCCGGAGCCGGAGCCTGTTCCCTACGTGGTGGGAGAGTGCCAGCCAGCACAGCTCCCTGGAGCAGCAGCATCACCTGCTATACCACCTCTGTTCCCGATAGAAGTTCAGAGCTCCGGGATGTCTTGCAGCTGGTCCAGGGATGCTGAACCCAGGGTGCCAAGTGAGCCATACGGCCCCATGCAGCAGTGGTAGCGGAACCCCGGCTACCCCAGTTATGCAAGTCCCCGTTGGGACCGTTCACCGTTAACAGTTCCTGATGTGAGAAAAGTTTTAAAAATGGACCCCAGACTTAAACTGGCAGGCCAACCCAAAAACTATTGGACCATGTAATAATCCCTGACCACCCTTCTCATTCCGCTGCAGTCTCTGGAGAGGCTGATTGGAGTAAGGGCCTGCGGTAGAGTAGGCCGTAGCCCAGTCACCATAGAGACCGGTGACTACCCTCCAGGTCAGGGGTCCCCAGACTTAGGGCCCGTGACAAAAGACTGCCGGGTAAGGAACTTTTTACCCGGCCCGTGTGGGCAACACCCGGACCTACTCCTGGACTTGGGCAAAGGGGTGCGCACCAGTGCTTAGCGGTGGCACCAGGGGGCAGGTTGTTTTGGGTGGGGGAGCGGTGAGAAGTGGCCCGGTGCGTCCCGTCCCGTTTTAGTTGTGTAACGTTTAAGAAAAGTGCCTCCCGTAAGGGAAGAAAGAGAATTGTACAAATGTTATTATCCTTGTTATCCCTGTTTTTATCTTTTCAGTTGCAGTTCAAATAAATGCTGGTGGTTGGACAGCCCGGGGACGGTCTGTATTAATCCAAGGGGGAATGTGACGCCCTGGCAAAACCACGTAGTCACACAAGAGGCCCCCGCATAACACCATCCCTCACAGGGTTACATACAGCAGACCTGAAACCCTAGCCACCCCTCTCAGAGCAAGACAGGCACACCAGTGGGCGGGACCAGACGGTTAGGAAATGCCCACCTAGGGGTCTAGACAGCCCGGGGTGGGAAAACAAGTAGTAAAAGTTTAGAGTTCAAGTTGAGAGGAGTGGAGGCTGGGGCTAGGTGTAGCTCCAGCGGAGGTGAAGCTAAAGTTGACTGGCGCCAGAGATGGAGCCCTCGTGACTTGGCTAGGTGGCAGACGGTGGTCCCCGTCAGCAGGCGACGGGAAGACGGCAGCCGTAAATCCGAGGTGGACCGGGACAGGGTTGGAGCCCGCCAGTACCGACACCGGAGCACTGACCTGGAAACCGTGCACAGAGGAGGTACTTGGACCTTGAAGCCAGGACCGGAACCAACGGCCTAGCTAATTAACCAACTGAGGGCAGGATTTTAGGTCCTGTCCCAATCAAAGTACCAAAAGCAGACAACCACCCACAGAGAGGGATAGGGCAACCTAGAGAAGGAGGCTTCCTGCCGCCACAGCCTGCCTTGCTACACTGCTCAGGTATTGTCCAATTGCCCTGCCTTCCTGCACGCTGGGCCACCCATGCTGGGATGTACCTATGGGGTATAAATTTACTGTGATACACTTTTCGTCCTCATCCTAGCCTGGGTGTCCCTGCGGTATGGTGTTATGGTTGCCGTGATGTGCCTGTATGGAGAAGGTATACCCTGACACTTGCCTTCAAATTTTTGATAGTGATATATAGCACATTGTTGCAGGTATATGGTTCTTCTCCATGGGTGTGTCACTTTACCGCGGTATCACCATACCATACTAATTTAGAATGTAACGGCCGTGCATGCAATTATTCCTGTGTTGTGTACGGGCAGATTGTGCGGCATTGGTTGCCCATACTTTTTACCACTTTTCCATATTTCCACGTTATGTTTGACTTGTCCCTATCATGTATTTTGTACCAGTTGACTTCATGTGATTTTATCTAATAAAATTCTAAAAAAAACTTTTTTACATGCATACTGTTGCCTGATCTCTTTTTTCCTCCTATTATGTAAGAGAAAAAAGGAGGCTGGAGTCAAAATAGCGTGATCTTTGAGTATTGACACAGAATGCTAGAGAGCGCTGAGACTGGAGACCGGCCTCCATATAGAAGGATCCCTGGATAGAAGGGTCCAGAGAACAGAACTTTAGCAACTAGGCCCAAAGCATAAAAGGTAATGGGTTGGAATGAGCAGAGTCGACTATCCCGGGCTGAGTCTTCCCAAACGTCCTAGAACACAAGACTCTACTCTGGCACTAGTGACTACCCCTTACCACCTCCTCTACGAGGAGAAGAGATGTGGATACGGAAACATATAGGAGCACAAGGCTCTACTCTGGCCATAGTGACAGAACACCTGATGCCCTCCTGTACGAGGAGACTGGATGTGGAGTCACTGGAAGGGAAGATGATTGTCACAAATTAGACTGGTAACGTTAGGCTGGGTTGTGCTGAGACTCACAGAACCAGTAAGATCAGAAACAACATATCAGGAACTGAGAATGTGTCCTAATTAGTTCAGGGCCGGCGGACTCCAACCCTGGCCTGGTCCCTATGGTTCCGCCGGTTGCTGTACCGGTACTCCTGCAGACAGCCACCACCGTCTGCCTGCCTGACGTTACGGGGATCCCAGGCTCCAACCCGGGTCCCTGACAGCTCTGCTCCCCTACACCTCCTGTCACTGTCACTGTACAATCAAAAACTCCTTGTATCTCCTGCCTCAAGGCAGTAGTCTCCTCGGTGGGCGTGCCTTTCCGCCTGACTCCACCCACCTGGTGTGCCCTACTGGCCCTGAGGAAGGCATCAGGTCTCCCTTTCGGGTGACGGATGTGTCCTCACAGGGGATGGGGGGGTGTAATGTGGTAGGTGTTGTTACCTGTGACCCCTGGGGTCCAGGGCGTCACACACACAGTCTGCCTTTTTCGCAGTAGAAGGTAAGTCATCCGTGACCTTGTTTCTTACATAGGAAAGATTGAGGTGGCATTGCTGTAAATGTACCATAGCTCGCAGGCGACCATATTACCGTAGTCTAAAAGTCAGTCTGGACAAAAACATAACTGCTGTTTATAGAAAACATTAATTGTACATTGCATACTAAGGAAACTTATTTTAAGAGCAGACAAACATTGCCTTCGTTATGAGGCAGACATATAATTATTTCAGATTTACGCTGCATTTACCGCAGCTGGAGTAAACCCGTCATTATAGGAGTATTTTTTTCTTGTACGGAATGCATGAAGCTGTTGCCGTGTGCACTTACTCAGTGGGAGGGATATCTGTGGAAAACATCTCCTGGTCGGATCCTGCCAGCAGCTCTGCCTTCATTCCACGTGTGCTCAGCACCTGCTTACAGAACCTGCAGTGCAAGATGCAGACTTGCTTTTCCTTAAAGATGGACGCCACGAAGGACATGATGCTGCAAGTGGAAGAATTCTTTATTAACATATACATTAATCATTTGACGTAATAAATAATGTAAAAGCCGTAAACTCCCCAGGCTCCAGTTTATTCATCTGAGTTTATAAAAGAAGGCTTATAGCTTTGGTGCTGTGAAAAAGGCCTTGTATTGGATTCCATAGAGTTGGTCATTATGACCAACGTTAACCATCATAAGGTTATGTGCAAATGATATCTTTTTCAGATGTATTCCACCTGGAACCGTCCTAAAAAAGTGATAAAAAAAATGCCGGCTAAAAGGGATGGCATAACGGACTTACTGGTGCATTCTTCTGGCAACATCCGCGTGAGAGCCACCAGTATTAATGCATACATAAAAAAAAAGAGTTAGTGACATAGATGTAACAAAAAGGCTAAAAATATTACTCTGCAGGGGAAAAAAAATGTCTAAAATATGCCTTGCACTAATAGTACTGGATAAATGTTGATTAAAACAGCAGCTTCATCATGCAGATAACTATCTTGACTTTCTTCTGATTCGGTAATGTGTGCCAAGTGTTGGCACATGGAGGAAAATATCACTGTACACACATGGTGTATATCCATTCTTCCGATCCAGTGCACAAAATAAATGCTTTATTTAATATCAGGCAAGAAAACATTTTAGGAATATTGTACAGACATTCTGATATGGATTTCCACGAGTACTCCAGCCTCATAAGAAAGACTGCAGATAAACGTCACTGCCATTGTGATATTGTCTTGAACTGTATGTTAGATTAGGGGGGCCTGTCATCAGATTTGCCCCCTATAAGCTGCGGCCACCACCAGTGAGCCCTTATATACAGCATTCTAGAATACTCTATGTAAGTGCCCAAGCCGATCTGTATAACATAAAAAACAGCTTTTACTATACTCACCGCAGGGTGGTCTGGTCCGATGGGCATTGCTTGTCTTGGTCTGGCGCCTCCTATCTTCTTGCGATGACCGTCCTTCTTGCTTCGTGTGGATGACGAGTCCTACGTAATCTATACAGAGTTCGCCATTATGTGACCAGAGACGGCCTGAGTTTAATAAAAAGCTGTTTTTAAGGGCTTACTGGTGGTGGCCGCAGCTTACAGGGGACAAATCTGGTGACAGGTTCCCTTTAAAAGGGTTGTCCACTACTCGGACATCTCCTTTTCAATCCCTTTGTTTCATCCAAGTAAAATAAAAACACCTATACGCACCTCCCATGCCAGCGGCGTTCAAGCCATATTTACACTGGCTCTCCTGGGACTTGCATGACATTGTTATGTCACGCAATCCCTGTGGCCAATCACTCTCAGCTTCAGACAAATCAGATATCTGGAAGAAGTGAGAGCTGAAGCTGCTCTCTCACTTCCTCTGGATGTCAATTTTGTCCGTAGGAGAGGAGAATGCAACCAGCGCTGAAGTAGACAGAGCCCACCTGGGCCTGGAGCTTTACCTTTCTGCATAGTTCTTATGGCAAGTTACAACTCGCATTCTGTTATCTAGGATACAAGTCCCCAGAATAGTCTCCAATATGTGTCAACTGAAAGGCATCACATTAAAAAATGTGTAACTCAGGCCATAGTCACAAGGAAGTGGAGTGCCACCTGACTAGAATCAGCAGACAGGCACAGAGTCAGGGTGCTGGAATTAAGTTGTGGTCAGAAGACAGACCAGAGTCAGAGCCAAATGATGAATAGAAACCAAGTCAAGAGACATAACTCTGATTCATATCCAGAGCAAAAGTGAAGCCAAATGACAAAAACACAGCCAGGACCAAGAAATGGAGCTGATCCCAAAACAATCAGAATCATACACACTAGAGTCAGGGCAGGAACTCTTAAAGGGTTAGTTACACAATATTGATCAAAGCTCAGTGGCTTCAAATCCTTAAATAAATAAAATTTTCAAATGCAGTCAATTTCCAAAAGTGCCCACATCTCTGGATATCTCTTTCTGAAAACCCACATCAGACACTTTTGCCCAGCTACTATAAGTGTGTCATGGCCTGATGTGATCTTGGGGGATCTGAGATCAGAAGCGTATTGTTGCTCGTAAATCCGCTTTAGTGCCCGTTCCTCGTTTACCCCTGAGGTAGAGTGTATTTAAATCCATCCAGCATTAAAGGGGTTATTTGTTGTGTCTTTCCCCACCTGTTTGCCTTTCCTTCCTCATGTTGTCTTATTGCAGTGGCGAGACTAGCATTTTGCTGGCCTTCACTATTCAGGGTGAATTCAAAACCAGCGAGGGTCTAAGCACGTGACGGCACACGAGGGGGTTGTAGGATGATGGACCCGTTTAGGGACACTAGGGAGTGCAAGGGTGTGTGGCGCCCCAGGACCTGGTCGCCACAACAGCATTGCCCCTCCAAAGGGTTAATGCTGAGCCTGGAGGTAATTGGGAGGTCTATTGGCCAGTAAGTTTAACATCCAACGCAGTTCTCCCTCAGGCCAGCAGGGGGAGCTCTGAACCTGGAGTTCCAGGGAGCATTCCTTAAGTCTGGCCTGAGGGAGGAATTAGTGTTCAGTCGGTAGGAGAAAGCAAAGAGTGCAGACGCAGAGTGTGCTGTCCTGTGGAACTGGGGCCTAGAGCTGGAGCAGCTTGGCCCAGTGAAGCAGGAGGAGCAGAGAGGCACAGAAGAGACTCGGACATCGGAGTCTGTGGCCACCAGGGCCTAAAATACTCCCTGGTAGCCGAATCCGAAGGGCAGGAGAGCTGCAAGCACCTGGCCCATAAACAGCCCGAAGGTACAGCTGCATCATCAGGGCCCGGTGTGGACTCCAGCAGAGAAGCACCAGAGAGGGCCTGTGCAGCCTACCACAGAGGGAAAGGGACGTACCACCGGTCCCAGCAGCAAGAGGGCTATTGCTAAATTCAGAGAGCAGGGTCCTATCACAGTAAGGAAAAGAACAGGAGTAGGCCTCATACTCATCTGGCCAAAACGACATCTCAGTTACTTCCAGGCCGGCCGGAGCCCTCTACCACCTGTAACGGTCTCCCAGGACTAACCGTTTGTGAAGTAAAAGAGGAGAAGGTAAAGAGACTGTTGTTTGTGCCTGTTTCTTTCATTGCCTGTCGGCCCTGCACCGTGTTATCCACACAACACCATAGACTCTCACGAGCACCAACAGTGTCCCCGGGGCACCGCTCCACCTGTGGGGAGCAGTACCACCATTGCTGCCATATCATCACCCCGGAGGCCTCACACAGCAGCGGTGGCTTAATAGCCGCATACCACAGGTGGCGTCACGAACACAAACCCCAAGTCACCAGCCATATTTAACTGACACCCACCAGGGCCACGGAGTCGGGCCCCGCCACCACTGACTACCCCGGACTAGTCCGGCCCGGCACCGGGTGTCCCATAGCCCTGGGGTGGGCGAGTCAACTTTGGCGTCACGAACAGGATTTCGTGCCCAGTCCCACCGGGTACTGTGCACCTGCAGAAACTGTGCCTAAAAGACTGTGTTACTGTTTGAAAACTGCCGCCGCCATTAGCCTCGCTGAGCGCAGGAAGAAGGGGGACGTGCCCGAAAAAGAACTCGAAGGGAGCGCACCATCAGAGCGGAGGGTCGTTAACCCCGCGCTACCCGGAAGAGATTTTGAAAAGTGAATGGAGCCTGGTGAGGTTCACTAAGGGGGAGGAAGATGTCCGACACAGAGGGAGAGCAGGTGGCTGTGGTAGCTCAAGACGCAGCAGCACCGGCCGATGTAATCCCAGTCGCCGTCGCCCCAGCCCCCGCTGTAGCGCCGGTAATGCCGATCACAATGCCGTACATCCCGGGAGCAGAATGGCTGCCGCAGTACTCCGGGGAGTCACATACCCTGAGCGACTTCAGAGAAAGGCTGCACAGCTTGTTCCGGGTGTATACGCTGACTGAGAGCCAGAAGGTGGGCATATTAATGGGGCAGCTAGCCGGCGAGGCCCAGCGTGAAGTGAAGTCCTGGCCTGATACAGATAAAGGGACAGCAACCCAGATATTGGCCAAGTTAAAGAGTACTTTTGACACCCGCACCGCAGCAGAAATAAAAATGAGATTCTTCGGGTGCAAACAACGGGCCACAGACAGCATAAGGGACTATGCCTTAAACTTGCAGGAGGCCCTGAGAGCAATTAAACAGGTGGACCCAGAGAGTGTACGTGAAGAAGACAAACTCCTAACTGAGCAGTTCATAGAGGGGCTCCTGTCAGATGCACACAGGACCCAGCTGCGTATCATGGTCCTGCAGAACCCTGCTCTGGACTTTGCAAAAGTTTAAGGACCAGGCCATCCGGGTACTGAGAGAATCTACACCGAATGACCAAGTACCCCTCCGGCCTCTTGCTATCACGTACCCAGGAGTGGTGCCTGCAACACGAGCCGCTGCAGGGGCTGAGGCGCAGTCCCTGGATAAGGATCCCGCTGCAGAGCTCAGACAGCAGGTCCAGGAGCTGACCAAGACTGTAGCTGCCTTTGCCAAGACCGTGCAGTCTCTACAAGTGACCCCATCGCCTGCAAGAATCGAGTTGGCCTCCAGCCCAGATGACGTCCCATGGATGCGACAGAGGAGGATTCCGCCGACCCGAGGAAAAGACACAGACCGGTATGATTCAACTGGACAACCGATCTGCCGCCGCTGCAGCCAGGCGGGCCATACTGCAAGACACTGTCCTTTAAATGGGCCGAACCTGGGGCCAGGAGCCAACCCCCAGGTGTAAGGAAGCCCGGCTCAAACCCCAGTCGCAGCAAGTATGTGGGAGGACGCCCGGTCCTTATTATTGGGCTGGATGGGATCCCGTTGAATGTCCTCCTGGATACGGGGTTCCAGGTAACAACCATCCCTTATAAACTGTACAAAAGATATTGGGCTGATTCAGACATTGACCATGGCCCAGATGATGATTTAACAATCGTAGCCAGTAATGGTCAGCCCCTGCTTCAAATTGGGTATAAGGAAGTAACCATTAAAGTGGGGCGGGTAGAATTGCCATGTCAGGGGATGATAATTGTAGATATTGATAACAAAGAATCTAACCCACTGCTAACCATTGGTACAAATGTGATGGAAAATTGTCTTGCCGAAGTGATAATTTTGTTGCAGCAGGCGTCTGAAGGTGCCAGCTCCGAGCAGCAGCGTGCCCTACAGAGGGAGATCAGAGCCCTGATGAGGAGGCAGCAGGTAGAGCTGGCCGGAGGAGAAATTGGCAGTGTAAGGGTAAGTGACCCTCTCCCCATTGCAATCCCCCCAAAAAGTGAAATGTTGATATGGTGTCGGGCAGCAATAGGCCTCAAGGGTCAAGATTACCAGGCCCTGGTGGAACCTGTGTATTCAGAAAGTAGGCCTGGTGTCCTGATAGCCAGAGGGGTAGCAGACGTCCGCAAGGGAAGAGTGCCCGTCCGCGTCCTGAATTGTGGGGAGGAGGAAGCCAAATTGCCCCGGTACGCCACTGTAGCAAAACTGTACACTGTCAGTAACAATACCATCAAAGCAGTGGAACCCTTGATCCCGTCCGACCAGGCGGAAGACAATGGCTCCAAGGGACAGCTGGAAGACTGGTGCCAAAATTTACATGTGGGCACCGACTCCAGCCCCTCACACCAAAAGCATGGGGTTTACCGGGTGGTACAGGAGTACGAGCTGGTCTTCAGCAAACACCCCCTAGATTTTGGGCAGGTAAAAGGGGTTAAACATCAAATCCCCACGGGTGATCATCATCCCATTAAAGAGAGATACCGCCCTGTACCCCCAGCACAGTATCAGCGTGCCAAAGAAATGTTACGGGAAATGAAGGAGGCTGGGGTTATCAGAGATAGTTGTAGCCCCTGGGCAGCTCCACTAGTGCTCGTAAAGAAAAAAGATGGTACAATGAGAATGTGCGTAGATTACAGACAAATTAACCGCATTACACATAAAGATGCTTATCCACTACCCAGAATAGAGGAGTCACTAACAGCTTTAAAGTCAACTAACTATTTCTCCACCTTGGATCTCACCAATGGGTATTGGCAGGTTCCCGTGGCAGAGGCGGACAAGGAGAAGACTGCATTCACAACACCAATGGGCCTCTGCGAGTTCAACTGTATGCCATTCGGGCTCTGCAACGCCCCAGGGACATTCCAAAGGTTGATGGAGTGCTGCTTGGGCCATCACAACTTTGAAACCGTGCTGTTGTACCTGGATGACGTCATAGTCTACTCCAAGACATATGAAGACCACCTGAGGCACTTAGCAGAAGTGTTCGAGTCCCTGTCGGAGTATGGCCTGAAGATAAAGCCGTCCAAATGTCACCTCTTGAAGCCAAAAGGTACAGTACTTGGGTCATGTAGTCAGCGCAGAAGGTGTGGCACCTGATCCAGAGAAAGTCACAGTAATCAAGGACTGGCCGAGACCCATCACGGTAAAGGAGGTGCGGCAGTTCCTTGGGCTGGTGGGCTACTACCGAAGGTTCATTGATGGTTTCACCAAGATAGCAGCGCCTCTTCAAGATCTCCTGGTGGGCCAGCCAAAGAAGGCTAAGAAGCAAAGCCCTCCATTTGAATGGAACAACCAAATAGAAACGTCTTTTGTCCGGCTGAAAGGGGCTCTCACGGGAGAAGAAATTCTGGCCTACCCTGACTACAGCCAGCCGTTTGTACTGTACACAGACGCCTGCAACGTGGGTCTGGGAGCAGTTCTGTCCCAGGTGCAGGGAGGCAGAGAGAAGGTGATAGCTTACGCCAGCAGGAAGCTTCGTCCCACAGAAAGGAATCCAGAAAACTACAGTTCCTTCAAGCTGGAGTTCCTCGCTATTGTTTGGGCAGTGACTGAACGCTTCAAGCACTATCTGGCGTCGGCCAAGTTCACCATCTTCACGGACAACAATCCGTTGACACATCTGGCAACAGCCAAGCTAGGTGCGTTGGAGCAGCGATGGATGGCCCAGCTGTCTAACTTTGACTTTACCATCAATACCGGGCTGGCAAGAAGAATAACAATGCTGATGCGCTGTCCAGAATACCTCACTTACCCGAGTCTGGAGAAGACCTGGATGAACTCGAAGAGATAGAGTTACCGGCTTTCCATCACCAAGGTGTTTCCCAGTGTGAGAGAAGCGCTTGAGCCAGCACGAGGTCTCGGTCAACCCATTACTCCACCATAATTGGGAAGAGACACAGAACGGTGACCCGGCCGTGCGATTGGTCAAAGAAAAGCTAGCACAAGCTGAGACCCATCTTGGCCCAGATGCTCCAGAAGAAGCCCAGCAGCTGTGGAAGGAGAGGGGACGACTGTTCACCTACCAAGGCAAGCTATGCAAGAGATATGTCAACTGGCGAACGAATGAACTCGCCACATCGCGTTTTTTTCGCCACACAAAAAACGTGCCAGGCAACGGTCCATCCGGCCACCCCATAAGCTAAATATGCCGCATCCGGCAAAAACTGGACACAACGCAAGGCCATGCGGCACAATACGGCGCTAATGCAAGGCTTTGCGGGGAAAAAACGCAACCGGCGGCAACATTTTTTTTTCTCTGCAGAGCGCCGTATTGTGCCGCACGGCAAAAACTGGATGTGTGAAAGCAGCCTAAGAGGGCGAAATGAGCGCAGAAAGTAATGCCCTTGTGACTAGTCTCTGCGCTCATTAGCATATCATAAAGGATCTTTCTAAATACTTTTTCTAAAGATCCCTTTATCTATGCTAGTGTATACAGGGACGGTCAGGCAGGGATTAGAAATATGCACCCAGAACTGCTCATGGTTCTGGGTGCATATTGCACCTGACAGGTTGCCTTTAAACAGAATATGTCCTTATGCTTAGAAGTCTGTACTAGTAAAGTACAAATAAGTAGTACTATATAAAACCACACAAAGCTATCATTTCCTATACTAAAGGAAACTTCCCTATTCCAAAACAGGAAAGTGACAGCTGACAATAGCCCAGCAGGTGTCCTCCGGTGACATGTGCAGAAACTGCTTTCCTGATCAGTCTTTTCAGTGGCGACACTGCTGTAGTCAGAACACCATATTAATATCACACAAATACTGATACATTAAAGGGAAATGTAATCACAGAGACCTGTGACAGGATACTGACAAAGGGGGGGGCAACGTAGACACCCTAGAATACTTAGGAGGGATATGTCGAAATGCTTGTCCTCTCTCAATTAGTATTTGTTAAAAAAAAAAAAAAAAATTATATATATATATATATATATATATATATATATATATATATATATATATATATATATATAAAAACCCACTGATTTTGCCGTCTTACCACTGTCAGGACAATGGCACTGAAATTAATTGAAATGCGCTTTAAAAGGCATTTCAACAGCTATGATATTGATGACCGGCACTCCCACGGTCAGCTGTTACTAAGTCCAGCAGCTGGATGAATGTGCAGGGTGGAACACCATTGCTCCATAAAGTTAAGTTCCAGAAAATTAAGTATTTCCTTAAAAAAATTGATAATACAGCCCCTTCACCACCCCTGTCCATAATTTCTCTCCCACACTGCCCCTATGTAAATTATCTCCCCCACACACTGCCCCTCTGTATAATATACCCCCACACAATGCCCCTCTGTATACTGTATCTCTCCCACAACAATGCCTCTCAGTATAATAATCCCCACACACATACTGCTCCTCTGTATAATATACCCCCACACACTGCTCATCTGTATAATATCCACCCACACACACATCCACTCTGTTTAATATCCTTCAAGTATGCTGCCCCTTTGTATACTATCCCCCCACACAAGCTGCCCGTCTTTATAATATATATATCCTCCCACACACTGCCCCCTGTATATTGCCCCACACACACTACCACTCTGTATACTATCCCCCCCAAATACACACTGGCCATCTGTATAATATCCTCCTGGTATATATGTCCCCATCCTTGAACCTTCCTGGTATGTATGTTGCCATCCTGTTTTTTTTGTTTCCTTCCTAGCATATATGTTCTCCTTATAGTATATATGTCCCCATCCTGGTAACCTCCTGGTATATATGTCCCCATCCTGGTTTATGTCCCCTTCCTAGTATATAGGTCCTCCTCCTGGTATATCCATCCCTATCCCGATTTATTAGTTCTCAACGTTGCCCATTTCTTGGTGCTAGTTCAAGATGGTTGAACAGCACATCTGAAAACCCCAGTCTGTTTTGAAATTTTTGCCTGGGAGAGACCTTGCTGATGCAGTGTCTTTTGTCTACCTTGTGTCTGTTGCTGTGCCCAGTCCTGCCATGGTACATGACCTGTGACATGAAATGGTCTTCCACAACAGCACCTTTATAGCAGAGTTTGCCTGTTGCTCAGCAAGGTTTAAGCCTCAAACATAGCTCGTGTTAAATAGTATTCAGTATACAGCTGCTATCATTTACAGGAGTCCCCCCATGGCCATTTTCTTCTTGCTAAATCTTTACATGTAGTGTAGTGTCAGCGTGTCAGTATACTAACCTACCGCCATCTTCTGCGGGATCCACAGGTGTTCTGTTCCTCTTGTGAGTGACGTCAACGTTCTTCAGACTCTTTGGATCACCCTTCACGCTGAGTGACCCAGAAGTGGCTTTTACAATGTAAGCTTATGGAGCTTCAGAATGATATTGTGAACATTGCAAAAAATTGCTAACATTGTAAAAGAGATGTCAGTCTGACGAGGACCAGAAAGGCACTGAATACCGGAGAAGACCATGGTAGGTGAATATAGTAACAAACTGACAATACATAAGGGGGGGAAAAAGTTCATGGTAAGGCTTCTTTAACATGATTCTAATTAACCCCATATAAAGTTTAGCTGTTCTAGTAGGATTTTCCTGACAATTTCTTAGTTGCTTTTTACAGCGAAAGCTATGGTCCAATAAACAGCTTACAACACAGCAAAGGGATCACATTGTTGTCAGTCAAGAGAAGGGTACAAAAAAATCAAAAACATAAGATATGCCATAGCACATTGTGGAGTTGGTCATCAAGTAGAGGCTTAAATTCGGCCTACTGAGACATTGCCTAGCATAAATCCCACAAATCTTGATGAAGACAAACATTGGTCAGTGAGGTGCCAAGAGGTAGAGGTGCTGCACGAATATCTGCCAAAAACTGTTTGTCTACTGCATGTGACAACAATCTCCCGTCTTGACTTAGGGCGGCTTTGCACGTTGCAACATCGCACAAGCGATGTCGGTGGGGTCAAACCGTAAGTGACCCACATCCGGCGTCACTTTCGACATCGTTGTGTGTAAATCCTAGATGATACGATTAACGAGCGCAAAAGCATCGTTATCGTATCATCGGTGCAGGCTCCGACTTTTTCATAATTACGCTGCCGTGACAGGTACGATGCTGTTCCTCGTTCCTGCGGCAGCACACATCGCTGTGTGTAAATACGCAGGAGCGAGGAACATCTCCTTACCTGCCGCCGGCGGCTATACGGAAGGAAGGAGGTGGGTGGGATGTTTACATCCTGCTCATCTCCGCCCCTCCGCCGCTAGCCGTGTGACGTCGCTATGACGCCGCACGACCCGCCCCCTTTGGAAGGAGGCAGGTCGCCGGCCAGAGCGACGGTCGCAGGACAGGCGAGTGCATGTGAAGCTGGCGTAGCAATAATTTTCGCTACGCCAGCTATCACAAGATATCGGACCTGCGACGGGGGCGGGGACTATCGAGTGCGACATCGCAGCATCTGCTTGCGATGTCGCAATGTGCAAAGCCCGCCTTACATTTGGAACAGTTCCAAATATGTCAATTATTTCTCAAAATCTTCAGGACTCTGCTGAAAAGCTGAAGAGAAATGTTATCTTTTAGGGACGTTTCATACATCCACCATTTCGCCAGATTACCAGATCCAGCACACTCCAGTACAGTGTAAGGATATGTGCGCACGTTGCGTTCTATTACGCAGCGTAAATAGTCACTGCATGGGCGTCTCAGAACGCAGCCGAAAAGCTGCGTTCTGAGACGCATTCGGTAGAGCACAACGTGCGCACATTCTTGCAGAATTCATGCGTTCTGGATGCTTGCTCTGCCATGGGAAAATCATCCAGAGCGCACATTTTTGACACTGCGGTCCCACTCGGCTCTGCAGCATCCCCATAGACTTGCAGCAGAGCCGACTGGCACCGGAATGTCAAAAAGAGCACATGGCTGGCTGCGGGAGACAGCCGCGCGATCAGAATGAACTGGGATGAACTTCACCCGACTTCATTGTGATTGCGCGGCTCTGTGCGTGTGCCGCGGCTTGATTTGCGGTCACAGATGAAGGACTCACCTGTGATCGCAAATCTGAGTGACTGAAGTGAGCCGCGCGATCACCGATGCAGTCACTCAGGTTACCCGCGGCCAGCTCGAGTCCTCCACCCGAGACCTGTGGCCGCGGGTATTCTGAGAGACGTCTCCGCTGACAGTGCAGCTCACTTCAGTTTCTGCGTGGAGCGGACAGGAGCGGCGGTGTTGTACGGCCGCACCTGTCAGCTTCATGTAGCAGAGCTGGATGCGTCGCGGGACCTCGTGGATTATGCCGGACCTGGAGGGGTGTTTGGGGATTTTAATAAAGTGGTGAAAGAGGGTGTTTTTTGTCTTTTAGTTCAAATAAAGGATTTTCGGGTGTATGTGTTTATTTACTTTCACTTACAGGTTAATCATTAGAGGTGTCTCATAGATGCCTGGAATGATTAACCTAGGACTTAGTGGCAGCTATGGGCTGCCATTAACTCCGTACATAGATTGCCACCGCACCAGGGCAGTTCTGGATGAGCCGGGTAGAGTCCCGGGACTGTCGCATCTAATCCATGTGGCAATTCCGGGCGTCTGCTGGCTGATATTTTTAGGCTGGGGGGCTCCCCATGACGTGGGGCTCCCCATCCTGAGAACACCAGCCTTCAGCTGTGTGGCTTTACCCTGGCTGGTATCAAAATTGGGGGGGACCGCACGCCGTTTTTTTTTAATTACTTATTTATTTTACTGCACCACATAGACCCGCCCACCGGCGGCTGTGATTGTTTGCAGTGAGACAGCTGTCACTCAGCATGGGGGTGTGTCTGACTGCAACCAATCATAGAAGCAGGGAATACGAGATTGAATAATGGGCGGCCGGCATTTTCAAAAGCAGGAGAAGCCGCCGGAGCAGTGTGACAGATGTGCAGCACCGCGCCCGTGATCGGTCAGTGATCGGTGAGTATGAGAGAGGGGGCGAGGGATAAACCGACAGGGAGACACAGAGACCGATAGACAGAGAGAGTCCGACCGATAGGGAGACACAAAGACCGAAAGACAGACAGAGAGAGAGACCGACATTACACACAAAAGAAGTGACATATTGCTTTTTAGAACGCAGCGATTTGGCAGCAGCCGAAACGCTGCGTTCTAATACGCAACATGGGCATGGATTATGCACAATCTTCATAGATTGTGCTGGGGACGCAGGACGCATGCAGTTACACTGCGGTGCAGATCACAGCGTAACTGCAAGAAAATACGCAACGTGCGCACATAGCCTAATACAGTACAATGGCATCACGGCAAGCATGTGACCGGAGCATGTGACCGGAGCTTGCCGCGATGCCATTGTCCAGTATAAGGGTGCAGTGCAGAAAAGAACGCACCCTCTGGCAGACTGGACACTGCGTTTGTAAAAAAGAACGCATGCATTTTGAATGCTTTTTCCATGCATTTTGCATGCGTTTTGGATGCATGTTTGACAGTGCGTTCCCACAGCAATTCAGCTCTGCTACATGCCGGCTGACAGCAGACACAGACAGTCGGGCGATGAGAATGAACTCTGGTGAACTTCACCCGACTTCATTGTCATACCGCGGCTCTGTCTGTGTGTGGCAGCCTGATTAGCGGTCACCCGTGAAGGACTCACCGGTGACCGCTAATCTCCTGAGTGACTTAAGTGAGCAGCGCGATTAGCGCTGCCGTCACTCAGGTTAAGGCTACTTTCACACTTGTGTTAAACGGCATCCGTCACAATGTGTTGTGTAACGCATGTGACAGATGCCTTGCAAATAGTGTGATAATAAAGGCCATGAATTCCAGTGAAATAACGCGTTGCATTAAGTTTACTTTAGCCGAGAGAGAGCCTTTATCATCACCGCACACATCCCGACATTACCGTCCATATCATCCCTGCACACATCCCGACACTACAGCCCTCATCATCCCCGCACACATCCCGACACTACAGCCCACATCACCGCACACACCCCAACACTACAGCCCTCATCTTCACCGCACACACCCCGACACTACAGCCCTCATCATCCCCGCACACATCACGACACTACAGCCCACATCACCGCACACACCCCGACACTACAGCCCTCATCATCCCCGCACACATCACGACACTACAGCCCTCATCATCACCGCACACACACCGGCACTACCGTACCCATCATCACCGAACACACACACCGGCATTACCTCAGTGACGTCCCCGGTGACAGTGCAATTCACTTCAGTTGCTGCGTGGAGCTCACAGGAGCGGCGGTGTTCTACTGCCGCTCCTGTCAGCTTCAAGTAGCAGAGCTGGATGCGTCGCGGGACTTCTGTGAATTACGCCGGACCTGGATGGGTATTTGGGGATTTTAATAAAGTGGTGAAAGAGGGTGGTTTTTTTGTCTTTTATTCCAAATAAAGGATTTTTTCGTGTGTGTGTGTTTATTTACCTTCACTTACAGGTTAATCATGGAATGTGTCTCAAAGACGCCTGCCATGATTAACCTAGGACTTAGTGGCAGCTATGAGCTGCTGCCATTAACTCCTTATTACCTCGATTCACCGCACCAGGGCAATTCGGGATGAACCGGGTAGAGTTTCTAGTCTTAAGGCTGCAATTCACATGCTTAATGTTGCATGTTTACTGAACATTGTTTCAGCTCAGGTTTTTTGTGTTTTTTGTATGTTATCTTGCTTTTTTGCAAGTTGGGGGCGCAGCCCTCCTAATACTGAGACTGAACAACTAATTGCGTCTCACTTCACTGTGTATTTAATCTGGGACACAGCTGACCACTTGCCACCATTCATATTGGAGTTTGACATGACACAAGTCAGGTATTGATAATGTTTTTAACTTCAGTAGGTTAGGGACTGTCTCAGATGGGTACATCTTGACGAGGTGAGACAGCTTTTTACCTTTTTGCAAAAATGTATACACTAAGTACCCTGTTATTAAGCACTTGCAATTTATTTATTTACAGTCAGGGTATTTTTCATGCAATTTTCTCTTTGTTTTTTTTTTTTTAGAGTCCCGGGACTGTGGCAACTAGAGGATGCGGCAATTCTGCGCAGCTGCTGACTGATAGTTAGGCTGGGGGGCTGCCCATAACGTGGGGCTCCCCATCCAGAGAATACCAGCCTTGTAGTCGTTTGTTTTAAATTATTTATTTATTTTACTGCACGATATAGACCCGCCCTCCTGCGGCTGTGATTGGTTGCAGTGAGCAGCTGTCACTCAGCGTGGGGGCGTGTGTTATGATCCGGAACCATGGAAGACCACCACAAATCATTGGCAAAAGGTGACAAGAGCATTGCAACTAATCTGGCCGCCATCCCCTTACTAACCATCACAACTAGAAGTAGCCGAGGGGTGAACTAACATCCTGTGCACCGCGAACCCAGCCGGAGAACTAACTATCCTAAAAGGTAGGAAAGATGAATAACTCTCTGCCTCAGAAAATAGACAAGAATAGCATACCCCCCACATTAAGACTGCGGTGATATAGGAAAAACACAATACACAATACACAGGTAGATGACAGGATTAGCAAAAGGTGAGGCCCCCACTGACTAAAATAGGAAAGGACAGGAAAGGGACTGATGGTGGCCAGAGAAAAACCCTGCAAAATACCAACTTCCTGATAGTACAAAAAGGCCCTCAGATCGCACGATCTGAACTCCGTCCTATACCAGGTGCCCTTGTCATACCAATGAACAGAAAACAAGAATCATAACAAATTCAACAAGCCACAAACACATGGACCCAAAGGAGCTATACTCCACACAGAACTGCAGGGAGTTCCTCAACAATCCACTAAGGGGGAAAATCCCTGCAAGCAAATAAATTGAAACCAACCACAGCAAATGACAAACCCAGATAAACAAAAGAACCAGACAATAAATAAAGAGCAAGCACTTATCTGGGGAAGATGTGTTGTAGAGCAGGATTAAGCAGGCTGGAGATACAAAGAACAACTGACATCCAGCAACAGCCTGCAATCAGACCAGGATTTAAATAAGCAGAGAGTTAGCAAAGGAAACACCCACTGCACAACACACCTGGTCCAAGTCCAAACCATTCCTGGCCACCAGAGGGAGCCTCCCAGCAGCCAAAACATAACTAACATTCACAACAGTACCCCCCCTTGAGGAGGGGTCACCGAACCCTCACCCACGCCACCGGGTCGCTTGGGATGAGCATGATGGAAGGCGCGAACCCACCTGTCCGCATGAATGTCAGAAGCCACAACCCAAGAGTTATCCTCCTGCCCATAACCATTCCATTTCACAAGGTACTGAAGCTGACGCCTACTGCGACGGGAATACAGAATTTTTTCAACCTCATACTCCAGATCCCCTTGTACCAAAACAGGGTCAGGAGGCGCTGCTGCACGAACTGCTGGCTCCACATGTTTCTTCAACAAGGACTTATGGAAGACATTTGTGAATCTTAAATGACGCAGGCAGAGTCAAACGGAAAGATACAGGGTTAATAATCTCCGAAATCTTATAAAGGTCCAATAAATCTGGGCTTAAATTTAAGAGACGGAACTCTCATAGGAATATGTTTAGAGGACAACCACACCATGTCCCCTACTTTAAACCGGGGACCAACAGTCCGACGCCGGTTGGCAAACTTTTGGGCAGTTTCTTGGGACTGAAACAATTTATCCACTACCTGCCCCCAAATCTGCTGCATTCTGTTGACCACCGAATCCACCCCCAGACAGTCAGACGCCTCAAGCTGCCCCGAGAGGAACCTAGGGTGATACCCAAAATTGCAGAAAAAGGTGGACACCAACGTGGTAGAGCTAGCTCTATTGTTAAGGGCAAATTCAGCCAAAGGCAAAAACGAAACCCAGTCATCCTGATCCGCAGAAACAAAACACCGTAAATAAGTCTCCAGGGTCTGGTTAGCCCTTTCAGTCTGACCGTTGGTCTGAGGATGAAACGCCGAGGAGAAAGACAGCTGAACACCCAATTTGGAGCAAAAAATCCTCCACAACCTGGATGCAAACTGCACCCCTCTGTCAGAAACAATGTTTTCGGGAATACCATGCAAACGAACAACATGTTGGAAAAACAAAGGCACCAACTCTGATGAAGATGGCAACTTAGATAGGGGAACCAAGTGGACCATCTTGGAGAATCTGTCACAGATCACCCAAATCACAGTCATTTTCTGAGAGACGGGAAGCTCTGAAATAAAATCCATAGAGATGTGTTACATCTCGTGGCTCTCCTGAGGCAAGGACTGAGGCAGTCTCCCATTCCTTGCCTGCCACAAGCACTCCTGCTCAGCAGCGCCGAAGGTTGCCAGACTGCGCAGTGTGCAGGAGATACCTTCTCAGAGAGGCAGCAGAAGGGTGACACCTAGTGGTTCTCCTGTTACAAGGAGTGAAGCGGTCTCCCATTCCTGGCCTGCCGCAGACTCTCCTGCTCAGCGGCCCCGAAGGTCTGCGAGGCTACGCAATGTGCAGAGGTTTACTGCTCAGGGAAGCAGTGAGATTCCCGTTATCTCTGCACATTGTGAGACCGAGGATCCCGCCTCTATTTCCCAGAGGCAGGAAGGTGAGCATGTGCAATGCGTGGTGGGTCCTGATTCGCTCACTGACGTCACACGGCTTGATGACAAGGCTGGTGACGTGGTGAATCCTGACTGGCCAGGCTGGGACGTCGTGGACCCTGATTGGGTCAAGTCCGTCATCTCCGCCTCGCGCCCGCCCTCGGGTGGAGCTGCACCTCCTTAAAAGCTCCCCCTGCCATCATGGCGGCGCGCGACCGTCCTTCTATGTTTGGATGTCTGGCAGCATGCTGCCACGCCACTGCTCAGGCATTACTGTCTCTTGTGGGCTTGGCCCTTGCTGCTCCGGCAGTACCTCGTTTGCAGGCCGTGTTCCTGCCTTGCTGCTCCGGCAGTACCCCCGTCAACAGGCCGTGTTCCTGTCCCAGGTGAGCTCCTCAAGTCTCCATTGGACTCACCTGGTTATTGAAAGCACACGTGCGTGGGCACCTCTGTGCTACCCTCGTGCCATATTCTCGTGACTTCCACTGGCACACGTGCGTGGGCACCTCTGTGCTTCCCCGGGTCCCCCTCGTAACATTACGGTCGCGCCAAAGGTCTGGCTATGGCTGAAGAGCAGCAGCAGTTGCTGCGTTATGTGCAGCAGTTGGAGTCACGATTGGCAGCAGTGGAGCAGTCTTCCTCCGATAAGACTACTCTGACGACAGTCGCCACCCAGGCGGCTACCCAGGCTGTGCTATTGGGCGGAAGGTCTCCTCGCCTTGCACTTCCAGAGCGCTTTAGCGGCAACAGCTCTGAGTGCCGTGGGTTTATAAACCAGGTTACCACCTACTTAGAGCTGTCCGCGACTCTTTACGCTACCGAGAAGGCGAAGGTAGCCTTCGTCCAGTCCCTGCTCACAGGGAGAGCGCTGAAGTGGTCCACGCCGTTGTGGGAGCGCGGAGATCGTGTGGTGAATAACTTAGCAGCTTATCTTGGGGCCATGAGAATGGTGTTCCTCGGGCCTCAAGTCACCCACGATTCCGCGCTGCGCCTCCTACGACTTCGGCAAGGGTCTGCTTCAGTCGGGGACTTTGCTGTACACTTTAGGACACTGGCCGCAGAGCTGGACTGGCCGGATAAGGTCCTTGTCCCTGTGTTTTGGGAGGGCCTGGCAGGGTTTGTCAAAGACGCACTGGCCACACGTGAGGTGCCTGCCACTTTAGAGTCCTTGATTCAGGTTGCCTCTCGCATAGACATCCGCCAGGCGGAGCGAAGGCTCGAGGTCTCTTCAGCACCCACGTCTTCTCGGCCTAAAAAGCGTCTGACTCCCGTCTTCCATCAGACAGGTCCCCCAGCCAGTCCTGTATGCGACTCCGTGGAGTCAATGGAGGTGTCCAAGGTGGTCTCCTCTGCCCCAGGTTCTCGGTCTTGTGTCATCTGCTTTTCCTGTGGGCAGAGGGGACACATAGCTACCCTATGTCCCAAATCGTCGGGAAAAGACAGCGTCTAGTTTCTATCAGAGGGGGGACTCTAGACGCTACTTCTCCCTCTAGGTTGACTATCAGCGCCCAGTTGCAGTTCGGCACTACTCTTCTCTGCCCTGGCTTGCTTGGACTCAGGCGCTGAAGGCAATTTCATCTCGACCTCCCTGGCAACCCGATACTCAGTTCCCCTGGTTCTGTTGCCCAAGCCACTCAGGGTCCGGGTAGTCGACGGGTCCATACTACTCGATCCTATCACCCAGATCACCATCCCTCTCAGGATGGATGTACCACCGGGACACCATGAGCAGGTGTCCTTCCTGGTGCTTCCAGGGGGGACGGATGAGATCCTACTGGGCCTTCCCTGGTTGAGACAGCATGCTCCTATACTCAACTGGGCAACAGGGGAGATCTCATCCTGGGCAGGATCCTGTAGAGAGCACCTCGTGACTACCGAACCACCCGCTACCATTAGGTCGGTTGGGTCCTCAGGGAATACTGAGGGGCCGGGTTTACCGACACCTTATGAGGCCTACAGGGATGTCTTTTCCAAAAGGGCCGCAGATACTCTTCCTCCCCACCGGCCATATGATTGCCGAATAGACCTGAAGCCAGGCTCCGAGCCCCCTAGGGGCAGAGTGTATCCACTCTCTGCTCCAGAGACGGAGGCTATGTCCAAATATATTCAGGACAGCCTGGCGAAGGGGTTCATTCGCAAGTCTATTTCACCGACTGGTGCAGGGTTCTTTTTTGTGCAGAAGAAGGAAGGGGATCTGCGCCCCTGTATCGATTACAGGGGATTAAATGCAATCACAATCAAGAACAAATACCCTTTGCCCCTCATTACTGAGCTATTTGATCGATTCCGCGGGGCAAAGGTCTTCACAAAGCTGGATCTACGCGGGGCGTATAATCTAGTGCGAGTCCGAGAGGGCGATGAGTGGAAGACCGCCTTTAAAAACCAGGGACGGTCACTACGAGTATCTAGTAATGCCCTTCGGACTCTGCAATGCCCCCGCCGTATTTCAAGACTTTGTGAATGACATTTTCCGGGATTTGTATCTTTCCGTGGTTGCATACCTGGATGACATTCTTATCTTCTCCCCCGATCTTACCACCCATCGGAGGGATGTCATCCGAGTACTTAAGAGGCTCCGCACCCATTCGTTATATGCTAAGCTGGAAAAGTGTGTTTTTGAACAGGAATCCTTGCCGTTCCTGGGGTACATAGTGTCCAGTCAGGGGTTAGCAATGGATCCGGGGAAGTTGGAGACAGTGATGAACTGGCCTGAGCCCCGCTCGCTGAAGGCGATCCAGCGATTCTTGGGGTTTATCAATTATTATCGCCAGTTCATTCCCAACTTCTCGACGGTGGCAGCACCCATCATTGCCCTTACCCGCAAGGGCGCTAATCCCAAAGCATGGACACGGGAAACGGTAGAGGCATTTCACACTCTCAAAACTCACTTCTCCAGAGCTCCCATCCTTCATCGTCCAGACATCTCCAAACCCTTCCTACTGGAGGTAGACGCCTCTTCGCTCGGTGCAGGTGCAGTCCTGTACCAGAAAAACGAACGAGGAAGGAAACATCCGTGTTTCTTTTTCTCCAAGACCTTTTCTCCGGCCGAGAGGAACTACTCCATAGGGGATAGGGAGTTACTGGCGATGAAACTAGCATTCCAGGAATGGCGGCATCTCCTGGAGGGTGCGAAGCATCCATTTGAGGTTTTTTCTGACCACAAAAACCTCACATACCTCCAGACAGCACAACGCCTGAACCCAAGGCAGGCCCGTTGGTCTTTATTCTTCTCCCGGTTCCGCTTTATTATCCGCCACCTGGCCGGTGAGAAGAACGTACGGGCCGATGCCTTGTCACGTTGTATGGTTGTGTTGGAGGAGGACGAGGAGGAGCCTCGTCTTATACTACCCCCGGACAGCTTGAGGATGGTCACTCCCACTTCTTTGGACCAGGTGCCACCTGGCAAAACCCTCGTTCCCCCTGAACTACGGAACGAGGTGCTATCGTGGGCCCATGCCTCCAAGGTCGGGGGTCACTTCGGGGTCAAAAGGACCAGAGACCTGGTGACCAGGCATTATTGGTGGCCGAGACTACCCCAGGACATACAGGAATATGTGGGAGCCTGTATGTCGTGTGCTCGGAATAAGCCGTCCCGGCAGAGACCGGCCGGTCTTCTTCACCCACTGCCAGTGCCGGATCGTCCCTGGGAAGTGGTAGGGATGGACTTCCTGGGAGATCTGCCCAAGTCAGCAGGGCACAGGGTCGTATAGGTCATCACGGACCACTTCTCTAAAATGGTCCACTTGGTGCCTCTCCCACGACTCCCGACGTCACGTGCTCTCGCCACCTTGTTCATTCGGCATGTATTTAGGTTGCATGGCATGCCTGACAAGGTGGTGAGCGACCGGGGTCCCCAGTTCGCGTCTCGCTTCTGGAGAGAGCTCTGTAAGCTCCTGCAGATAGAGTTGAACATCTCCTCCGCATACCATCCCGAGACCAATGGACTAGTGGAGAGGACTAATCAGACCTTGGTAACTTACCTCCGCCATTTTATATCCGCGCACCACGACAACTGGGCTAACCTCCTTCCTTGGGCCGAATTTGCCATTAACAATTCGGTCCATGAATCCTCTGGCCAGACTCCGTTCCTACTCAATAACGGACAACATCCCAGAATCCCGGTTCCGATGCCCATTACGTCACCCGATACTAGAGTGGAGGATTGGGCGACCAAGGCCCGGGAGATCTGGGATGACACCCAAGAGGCTCTTAAAAGGGCTAAAGACCGGATGGTGACAACGGCTGATGTTCGCCGCCGCCCTGCACCATCCTTCGCCCCTGGTGACCTAGTATGGCTGTCCTCTAAGAATGTTAACCTACGGGTACAGGCAGCCAAATTCGCCCCTAGGTAGCTGGGTCCATTTAAAGTACTACAGCAGGTAAACCCAGTGGCATATCGACTCCAGCTCCCTCCACGCTGGGCTATAGCCAACACCTTTCACGTGTCCCTCCTGAAACCCGTACGACTTAATAAATTCTCGGGGTCCCTGCCGGCTCAAACCGACTCCCCGTCCGACGACCCTGAGGTGGCAAAACTTGTGGAGACAAAAGTCATACAGGGCAAGAGGTACTACCTCGTGGAGTGGGCCGGCCGTGGTCCGGAGCATAGATCCTGGGAGTTGGAGGATCATATCCGCGCCCCGGGTTTGATAGCGGCCTTCGAGCACGGACAGGGGGGGGGGGGCCTAGACGGGGGGGTTAATGTTACATCTCGTGGCTCTCCTGAGGCAAGGACTGAGGCAGTCTCCCATTCCTTGCCTGCCACGAGCACTCCTGCTCAGCAGCGCCGAAGGTCTGCCAGACTGCGCAGTGTGCAGGAGATACCTTCTCAGAGAGGCAGCAGAAGGGTGACACCTAGTGGTTCTCCTGTTACAAGGAGTGAAGCGGTCTCCCATTCCTGGCCTGCCGCAGACTCTCCTGCTCAGCGGCCCCGAAGGTCTGCGAGGCTGCGCAATGTGCAGAGGTTTACTGCTCAGGGAAGCAGTGAGATTCCCGTTATCTCTGCACATTGTGAGACCGAGGATCCCGCCTCTATTTCCCAGAGGCAGGAGGGTGAGCATGTGCAATGCATGGTGGGTCCTGATTCGCTCACTGACGTCACACGGCTTGATGACAAGGCTGGTGACGTGGTGAATCCTGACTGGCCAGGCTGGGACGTCGTGGACCCTGATTGGGTCAAGTCCGTCATCTCCGCCTCGCGCCCGCCCTCGGGTGGAGCTGCACCTCCTTAAAAGCTCCCCCTGCTATCATGGCGGCGCGCGACCGTCCTTCTATGTTTGGATGTCTGGCAGCGTGCTGCCACGCCGCTCCTCAGGCATTACTGTCTCTTGTGGGCTTGGCCCTTGCTGCTCCGGCAGTACCTCATTTGCAGGCCGTGTTCCTGCCTTGCTGCTCCGGCAGTACCCCCGTCAACAGGCCGTGTTCCTGTCCCAGGTGAGCTCCTCAAGTCTCCATTGGACTCACCTGGTTATTGAAAGCACACGTGCGTGGGCACCTCTGTGCTACCCTCGTGCCATATTCTCGTGACTTCCACTGGCACACGTGCGTGGGCACCTCTGTGCTTCCCCGTGCAACAGGTACACCGAGCCGTGAGATCTGTGCCATACAACCCTCACGGGTTAGGGCAGATCGGTGTACATAGATCGTCTGTGACATTCCAGACGATCGCTAGCAGCAACCCGCTCACTCTTCACCCACCATAGCGGCGGTCCCTTACACCGCACAGTGGACCTTGACCGGCGGAAGCAGTCCATTTCCCATCTTGGCACGCTTCCCCGGGTCCCCCTCGTAACAGAGATGTGCGTCCAAGGTTTCTTAGGTACAGGCAAAGGCAATAATAGCCCACTAGAACGTGAACAACAGGGCTTGGACCTAGAACAAACGCCACACGACTGCACAAAACGACGGACATCTCGGGACAGGGAAGGCCACCAAAAAAAAGCGTCTCACAAGATCTCGAGTACCAAAAATACCAGGATGACCCGCCAAAACAGAGCAATGAACCTCAGAAACAACTCGGTCTCTCCATTGGTCTGGGACAAACAGTTTCCCTGTAGGACATCTCAGGTTTATCCCCCTGAAATTCCGCCAGTGCCAACCGCAGATCAGGCGAAATAGCCGAGAAAACTACACCATCATTCAGGATGGTAGACGGTTCGACAACTTCCAAAGAGTCAGCGCAGAAACTCCTGGAAAGGGCATCGGCCTTAACATTCTTGGTGCCCGGCAAAAAAAGAGACCACAAAATTAAACCGGGTAAAAAACAAAGCCCACCTGGCCTGCCGAGGATTCAACCTCTTGGCTGATTCCAGATAGATGAGATTCTTGTGGTCCGTAAGCACCACAACTTGATGCCTAGCCCCCTCCAACCAATGCCTCCACTCTTCAAATGCCCACTTCATAGCCAATAATTCCCGGTTCCCCACATCATAATTCCGTTCAGAAGGAGCAAACTTCCGAGAGAAAAAGGCACAGGGCTTAAGTTTACCCGAAGTAGCGTCTCGTTGAGACAGAACAGCACCTGCTCCGATCTCCGAGGCATCGATCTCAACTTGAAATGGGAGAGACACATCAGGCTGCTGCAGAACTGGGGCAGAAGTGAAGTGAATCGCCTTTTAAGCTCCTGGAAGGCCACAATAGCCTCAGGGGTCCAATGCTCAGCATCAGCTCCCTTCTTTGTCAAATCTGACAGAGGTTTGACAATGGCATAAAAATTGGCTATAAATTTACAGTAAAAATTAGCAAACCCCAAAAACCGCTGCAGGGATTTTAGAGAAGTCGGTTGCACCCAGTCGTAAATAGCCTGAACCTTAACCGGGTCCATTTCGATAGCGGAGGGAGACAGGATGAAGCCCAAAAAGGAAATCCTTTGCACCCCAAAGAGGCACTTTGACCCCTTAACGTACAGTGCATTATCCTTAAGTATCTGAAAAACATCCCGTACTTGCCAAACATGAGAGTCCCAATCATCAGAAAAAATCAAGATGTCATCCAAATACACAATCAAAAATTTACCAATAAGGTCCCGAAAAATATCATTCATGAAGGCCTGGAAGACGGAGGGTGCATTAGTGAGCCCAAAAGGCATCACTAGGTACTCAAAATGCCCCTCAGGAGTATTAATAGCCGTCTTCCATTCATCACCCTCCTTAATACGGATGAGATTATACGCACCCTTGAGATCCAGTTTCGTAAACCATTTGGCACTCTTCACTCTAGAGAACAGATCAGACATCAGAGGCAAAGGGTACTGATATTTGACCGTACTTTTATTAAGACGACGATAATCAATACAAGGCCTCAACGAACCATCTTTCTTAGCAACAAAGACGAAGCCGGCACCCAAAAGGAGAAGATGAGGGCCGAATATGCCCCTTCTCCAATGATTCCCTGATGTATGACCGCATGGCATCATGTTCGGGCACAGACAAGTTGAAAATCCGCCCCTTGGGAAATTTACAACTGGGCACCAACTCAATGGCACAGTCACAGTCCCGGTGTCGGGGCAGAGAATCAGATTCCTGGTCATTAAATACATCACGGAAATCAGACAAGAAGGTCGGAACATCAACTGCCTGAGCAGACGTGGAGGACACGGAAAGGTCCTGATGCACACCTTGACAACCCCAACTAGCTACCGACAAGGATCTCCAGTCAAGAACCGGATTATGGGTCTGCAACCACGGAAATCCCAGTACCAAGGTATCCTGTAGATTATGCAATACTAAAAATGTACAAGTTTCCTGATGCGCTGGTGCAACTCTCATAGGCACCTGGGTCCAAAATTGGGGTTTATGTTCTGCCAAAGGGGTAGCATCAATGCCCCTTAAAGGAATAGGAGTTTGCAAAGGAACCATGGGAAAACCACAATCCCTAGCAAACCCAAAATCCATCAAATTGAGCGCTGTCCCTGAGTCCACAAAGGCAAATGCAGAAAAGGAAGACAATGAGCAAATCAATGTGACAGACAAAAGAAACTTTGGTTGCAAAGAACTTACAGTAACAGAAGTAGCCAATCTCCTTTCACGCTTAGGGCAGACAGAGATGTTATGAGAAGCATCTCCACAATAGAAGCACAGTCTATTCTTCCGTCTGAACCCCTGCCGACTAGCATTAGAAAGGACCCTATCACACTCCATAGGCTCCAAAGGCTCTCCCACAGGCACAAAACCAGCAGGTATCTTCCTGCGCTCACGTAAACGCCTATCAATCTGAATGGCCAAGGTCATAGAGGCATCAAGACCAGAAGGGACGGGAAATCCTACCATTACATCCTTCACAGCATCAGCAATACCCTTCCGAAAAAGAGCCGCAAGCGCATAATCATTCCATTTGGTAAGGACCGCCCACTTTTGAAATTTCTGACAAAACGTTTCTGCAGAATCCAAACCCTGAGTTAAGGACAACAAGACCTTTTCTGCTTGGTCCACAATATTGGGTTCGTCATATAATAAACCCAAGGCCTGAAAAAAGGAGTCCACATCACCGAGAATTGGATCATCAGACGCTAAAGAGAAGGCCCAGTCCTGAGGGTCACCACACAGCAAAGAGATGACAATCTTAACCTGATGTACGGGATTCCCTGAGGACTTAGGGCGCAGGTCAAAAAATAATTTACAATTATTTTTGAAGCTCAAAAATCTCGACCTATTTCCCGAAAAAAATTCAGGAACAGGAATCTTAGGCTCTGCAAGGGGAGTCTGTGCAAGATAAGACTCTATACGACGAACTTTAGCATCAAGATGAGCAACACGCTCACCCAATTCATCCATGCTAGAAAAAGAAATCTTCCACAGAACCCAAAGAAGAAGAGGAAAAATACCAAAAAAAAAAAAAAAAATAAAAAAAATGTTTTCTCAGTAGCTTTTTTTTTTTTTCCTTCTTAAGAGTACCCTTTAAATTTGTTGGCCTGATGTACTGTTATGATCCGGAACCATGGAAGACCACCACAAATCATTGGCAAAAGGTGACAAGAGCATTGCAACTAATCTGGCCGCCATCCCCTTACTAACCATCACAACTAGAAGTAGCCGAGGGGTGAACTAACATCCTGTGCACCGCGAACCCAGCCGGAGAACTAACTATCCTAAAGGTAGGAAAGATGAATAACTCTCTGCCTCAGAAAATAGACAAGAATAGCAAGCCCCCCACATTAAAAGACTGCGGTGATATAGGAAAAACACAATACACAATACACAGGTAGATGACAGGATTAGCAAAAGGTGAGGCCCCCACTGACTAAAATAGGAAAGGGACTGATGGTGGCCAGAGAAAAACCCTGCAAAATACCAACTTCCTGATAGTACAAAAAGGCCCTCAGATCGCACGATCTGAACTCCGTCCTATACCAGGTGCCCTTGTCATACCAATGAACAGAAAACAAGAATCATAACAAATTCAACAAGCCACAAACACATGGACCCAAAGGAGCTATACTCCACACAGAACTGCAGGGAGTTCCTCAACAATCCCCTAAGGCTACTTTCACACATCAGGTTTTTGCCATCAGGTACAATCCGGAAAAAAACGGGTAAATCGGATCCGGTACCGCATCCTTTTTATCCCCATAGACTTGCATTGTAACCGGATTGTACCTGATGGCTTTGTGTTGCATCCGTTTTTTTCCGGATGCGGAAAAATTTATCAAAGCGGCGGCCGGAGGCAACGTATCTTGCAACGTTTTTTTGTCCGGCAAAAAAACCGCATCGCGCCGGATCCGGCGCGATACGGCGTATTTTACAATGAAAGCCTATGGACGCCGGATCCGGCGCAATGCGGTAAAAAATGGATGCGGCTACCGGATCCGTTTTTGTAAACTGCGCATGCACCAAATTAATTAAAAAAGCTGATCCTTCAAAAAAAAGGACAAACCGGATGCAAAAACGGATGCAAACCGTATCCACCGGATCCGGTTTTGTACGCATCCGGCATAACGGATCCGTTAAAAACCGGATCCGGTGGATACGGTTTGCATCCGTTTTTGCCGGATCCTTTGCATCAGGAAAAAAAAGGATTGTGCCTGAATGCAGAAAACTGATGTGTGAAAGTAGCCTAAGGGGGGAAATCCCTGCAAGCAAATAAACTGAAACCAACCACAGCAAATGACAAACCCAGTTAAACAAAAGAACCAGACAATAAATAAAGAGCAAGCACTTATCTGGGGAAGATGTGGTGTAAAGCAGGATTAAGCAGGCTAGAGATACAAAGAACAACTGACATCCAGCAACAGCCTGCAATCAGACCAGGATTTAAATAAGGAGAGAGTTAGCAAAGGAAACACCCACTGCACAACACACCTGGTCCAAGTCCAAACCATTCCTGGCCACCAGAGGGAGCCTCCCAGCAGCCAAAACATAACTAACATTCACAACAGGCGTGTCTGACTGCAACCAATCATAGGTGCCGGTGGGCGGGGAAAGCAGGGAATACGAGATTGAATAATGAGCGGCCGGCATTTTCAAAAGAGGAAAAGCCGCCGCCGCAGTGTGAACGCCGTGCAGCGCCGCGCCGGTGATCGGTGAGTATGAGAGAGGGGGAGAGACTGACCGACGGACAGAGAGAGGGACAGACAGAGAGAGAGACAGACAGAGCGACCAATGACAGAGAAAGAGACCGACTGACAGACAGAGGGAGATTCACAGACATCCACAGAGATTGACAGACATTGACAGAGAGAGACTGAACCTGCGTTTTGCTTGTGAAAAAAGCATGCAGAACACAACAAAAATGCAGTCCAAGTGCATTTTGGTTGCGTTTTGAGCCATATCATTGATTTCAATGAGTGGAGAACGCAGCTACAACGCACAAAAGAAGTGACATGCTGCTTTTCTTTCCTCAGCGATTGATGGGCATCCAAAACGCTGCATTTACAAACGCAGCATGTGCATTGATTTTTCGGCTTTCTTATAGACTTTGCTGGGGAAGCTGAACGCATGCAATTTGGCACTGAAAACGCTGCAGTTCAAAAGCAGCGTTTCCGCGGAAAAAAACGCAACGTGCGCACATAGCCTTGTACTGGATTGTGCCGTTTGTGTGCAACGGCCCTTAGCACAATGACCAACAGCATACTTACAAATCAACAATAAAATGTCTTCACCAGAAGAAGAAGCCCTCATATTAGTAGAAAAATAAAAAAAAAGATATGAAAGGGTAAGAAAAACAGACAAAAGAGCAAAAAATACAAAATATCTGCATTCTTAAAGGGGTTCTCCGATACCGATAATGCCCTTTATAAATAAGTCTCTATGTTTAAGCCCTAATAGTTGTAATGTGCTTTATTATAAAACACTCCACCATTCTCCCAATCCTGCTATTTCCTATATTTTTCTCTTTGTGATGTTTCGTTTGACGGAAGTCTCAAATGGGGCGTGACAGGAAGCCAAAACAGAGTAAACAAATAAAAAAAAACAAAAATAAGCAATTTTAAATGTATTTCTTTGTAAGAATCCTCTCCAGCGTCAGAGAAGAGTTTTCATTCCGCATTGTACAGCTCGTTGCCTATGTCACCAGTCACCCTCCAGTCTCAGAGGGGCTGGTTTCCTAGGAATCCCTTACAAGATCTGTGCTTTAGGCTCTGTGCGCACTGGGAAATGGAATTTTCTTGAGAAAATTCCGCATGCCCTCAAAGATTACCGCACCCGCGGTAAAAAACCGCGGGAAACCGCACCCGAAAACCGCATGCGGTTTGCCGCGGTTTGCTGCGGTTTTACCGCGGTATTATTCGCGGTATTGCCGCGGTTTTGCCGCGTGCGGGTTGGGATGTGCTTTATTGCATTCAATGCAATAAAGCACATTGAAAAAAAAAAAAAAAAATACATTTAATTCTGATAGTGGATAGACAGAAGAATAGATAGAGGGATAGATAGACAGACAGAGAGATAGAGGGATAGATAGATAGATAGAGGACAGATCGCTGCATTTCCCACGGTCGGCAGTGAGTTCACATTACCGGCCGTGGGAAATGACCGGTAATTACCTCTGCTGTCTGCTGCATTCAGCCTGTGTCTGACAGTCGCGGCTGGATGGAAGCAGCGCAGGACGCCGGAGCCGGAGCTGTGGATTATGTCGGAGCTTTGGTGCGGGGGGGGTTAATAAAATGGTGAACGAGGCTTGTTGGTTTTATTTAAAATAAAGGATTTTTCGGTGTCTATGTTTTATTCACTTTACTTACGGGTTGATCATGTCAGCTGTCACATAGATGCTGCCATGATCAAGCCTGGAGTTAATGGCGGTGGTCCCCCATCACCATTAACCCCTTGTATTACCTTGCCACCACTGCTACACGGTGGCAAGAAGAGCCGAGGACACGCCGGTATTGTCGCATAATGCATGCGACAGTCCCGGGGCAGCTGCGGCTGATATTCTCGGCTGCCGGAGGTGGGAGTGAGGCGGGGGACATTATCCCTGCCCCTCTCCCTCCCCAGCCTGAGAATACCGGGCCGCCGCTGTGTGCTTACCTCGGCTGGAAGGTAAATATGCAGCGGAGCCCACGTTCTTTTTTTCCTATATTTCCGTTTTCTTTCTATGTGTGTTCTATGTGTCTGTGTCTATGTTCTATGTGTCTGTGTGTGTGATCTATGTCTGTGATGTCTGTGTGTGTGTCAGTGATATGTGTGTGTTTACTCTGCACGGCTTCCTCTTCCTGTAATGACATCAGTTCCCTGCAAAACCGCAGACAAGCGATGCACATTACCGGAGGTAAACCGCGAAATACCGCAGGAAATAACGCAGGAAAACGCAGTGAACCGCACAGAATTTGCTGCCTGCGTTATTCCCTGCGGGATTTCATGATTAACATTGAGTCAATGGAGTGAAATCCCGCAGCGATGTGCGGAAAAGAAGTGACATGCACTTGTTTTTGCTGCGGGATTCCCGCAGCAAAACATGCAGCTGTCAAATTCCGCCCAGTGCGCACAGGATTTTTTTTCTCCATAGGATTTGCTGGTGATTCACTGCAGAGATGTTATGAACATTTTCTGCAGCGAAACATGCAGCAAATCCGCGGAAAATCCGCGGCAAAATCCGGTAAGTGCGCACATAGCCTTAGAGTCTGAAAACACCTCTGCATGGATCACTGAATTCAAGCTATAAAAACTGCCCAACGTGGAGGTCTCAGAGGCTGGTTTCCCTACCCGAGCGGACATTTATATTCATATCCATCTGATATGTCATATATAGGAAAATGCTTCACAAGTTACATGTTTTTATATGAGTATCTGTTAATATACTCATCTGAAAATAGTCTTTATCAGTGTTTTCGACAGATAGAACATGTTCCTCTAAGGCAGGGGTCTCAAACTCAGCTGGGTGTATGGGCCGCACACAGAAAAAAAATAATTTGAGGGGCCGCATTCTTTTCAGGACAAAGTGACATTGGTAGTGGTACCATATATATATATACAGTTAGGTCCAGAAATATTTGGACAGTGACACAATTTTCGCGAGTTGGGCTCTGCATGCCACCACATTGGATTTGAAATGAAACCTCTACAACAGAATTCAAGTGCAGATTGTAACGTTTAATTTGAAGGTTTGAACAAAAATATCTGATAGAAATTGTAGGAATTGTACACATTTCTTTACAAACACTCCACATTTTAGGAGGTCAAAAGTAATTGGACAAATAAACCAAACCCAAACAAAATATTTTTATTTTCAATATTTTGTTGCGAATCCTTTGGAGGCAATCACTGCCTTAAGTCTGGAACCCATTGACATCACCAAACGCTGGGTTTCCTCCTTCTTAATGCTTTGCCAGGCCTTTACAGCCGCAGCCTTCAGGTCTTGCTTGTTTATGGGTCTTTCCGTCTTAAGTCTGGATTTGAGCAAGTGAAATGCATGCTCAATTGGGTTAAGATCTGGTGACTGACTTGGCCATTGCAGAATGTTCCACTTTTTTGCACTCATGAACTCCTGGGTAGCTTTAGCTGTATGCTTGGGGTCATTGTCCATCTGTACTATGAAGCGCCGTCCGATCAACTTTGTGGCATTTGGCTGAATCTGGGCTGAAAGTATATCCCGGTACACTTCAGAATTCATCCGGCTACTCTTGTCTGCTGTTATGTCATCAATAAACACAAGTGACCCAGTGCCATTGAAAGCCATGCATGCCCATGCCATCACGTTGCCTCCACCATGTTTTACAGAGGATGTGGTGTGCCTTGGATCATGTGCCGTTCCCTTTCTTCTCCAAACTTTTTTCTTCCCATCATTCTGGTACAGGTTGATCTTTGTCTCATCTGTCCATAGAATACTTTGCCAGAACTGAGCTGGCTTCATGAGGTGTTTTTCAGCAAATTTAACTCTGGCCTGTCTATTTTTGGAATTGATGAATGGTTTGCATCTAGATGTGAACCCTTTGTATTTACTTTCATGGAGTCTTCTCTTTACTGTTGACTTAGAGACAGATACACCTACTTCACTGAGAGTGTTCTGGACTTCAGTTGATGTTGTGAACGGGTTCTTCTTCACCAAAGAAAGTATGCGGTGATCATCCACCACTGTTGTCATCCGTGGACGCCCAGGCCTTTTTGAGTTCCCAAGCTCACCAGTCAATTCCTTTTTTCTCAGAATGTACCCGACTGTTGATTTTGCTACTCCAAGCATGTCTGCTATCTCTCTGATTGGATTTTTTCTTTTTTTTCAGCCTCAGGATGTTCTGCTTCACCTCAATTGAGAGTTCCTTAGACCGCATGTTGTCTGGTCACAGCAACAGCTTCCAAATGCAAAACCACACACCTGTAATCAACCCCAGACCTTTTAACTACTTCATTGATTACAGGTTAATGAGGGAGACGCCTTCAGAGTTAATTGCAGCCCTTAGAGTCCCTTGTCCAATTACTTTTGGTCCCTTGAAAAAGAGGAGGCTATGCATTACAGAGCTATGATTCCTAAACCCTTTCTCCGATTTGGATGTGAAAACTCATATTGCAGCTGGGAGTGTGCACTTTCAGCCCATATTATATATATAATTGTATTTCTGAACATGTTTTTGTAAACAGCTAAAATAACAAAACTTGTGTCACTGTCCAAATATTTCTGGACCTAACTGTATATATATAACGCACACATTTTTTTTGTAAGTAATACAGTTTTATTTACAATAAGCACTGCATAGTAATTTTGGCCAACATCTTGTAGTAATGTGCCCCATCCTGTTCCCCATTCTGTAAAAATGTGCGCATCCTTGCCCCCTTGTAGCAATGTGCCCCATGCAGGTCCCCCTCTTATAATAATGTGCCCCCATGCAGGTCCCCTTCTTGTGGTAATGTGCCCCATATGCAGGTCCCCTTCCTATAGTAATGTGCTTCATGCAGGTCCCTTTCTTGTATTAATATGCCCCATGCATGTCTTCTTGTAGTAATCACACACACACACACACACACACACACACACAAACCCTGTGCAGCCTCAGCTAACACACACACACACACACACACACACACCCTGTGCAGCCTCAGCTAACAGACACACACACACAAACCCTGTGCTGCCTCAGCTAACAGACACACACACACACACACACACCCTGTGCAGCCTCAGCTAACAGACACACACACACACACACACACACACACCCTGTGCAGCCTCAGCTAACAGAGACACACACACCCTGTGCAGCCTCAGCTAACAGAGACACACCCTGTGCAGCCTCAGCTAACACACACACACCCTGTGCAGCCTCAGCTAACACACACACACACACCCTGTGCAGCCTCAGCTAACACACACACACACACCCTGTGCAGCCTCAGCTAACACACACACACACACCCTGTGCAGCCTCAGCTAACACACACACACACCCTGTGCAGCCTCAGCTAACACACACACACACACCCTGTGCAGCCTCAGCTAACACACACACACACCCTGTGCAGCCTCAGCTAACACACACACACACACACCCTGTGCAGCCTCAGCTAACACACACACACACACCCTGTGCAGCCTCAGCTAACACACACACACACACCCTGTGCAGCCTCAGCTAACACACACACACCCTGTGCAGCCTCAGCTAACACACACACACACACACCCTGTGCAGCCTCAGCTAACACACACACACACACACCCTGTGCAGCCTCAGCTAACACACACACACCCTGTGCAGCCTCAGCTAACACACACACACCCTGTGCAGCCTCAGCTAACACACACACACACACCCTGTGCAGCCTCAGCTAACACACACACACACACCCTGTGCAGCCTCAGCTAACACACACACACACACCCTGTGCAGCCTCAGCTAACACACACACACACCCTGTGCAGCCTCAGCTAACACACACACACACACACCCTGTGCAGCCTCAGCTAACACACACACACACACACCCTGTGCAGCCTCAGCTAACACACACACACACACCCTGTGCAGCCTCAGCTAACACACACACACACACCCTGTGCAGCCTCAGCTAACACACACACACACACACCCTGTGCAGCCTCAGCTAACACACACACACACCCTGTGCAGCCTCAGCTAACACACACACACACCCTGTGCAGCCTCAGCTAACACACACACACACACCCTGTGC